>NC_069500.1:889786656-889976656 GCF_027579735.1 Bombina bombina
GAAACTGAGTTCCACAATGGAATCAGGTAGATACCTGATCTTGTTGTTGTCCAGCCAAAGGGTCACTAACTTTGACAATATGGAGATTTCTTCTGGCACTACAGTCAACCTGTTGCGACTCATGTAAAGCTCCTCTAAATCCAACATCTGCAGCAGAGATTGGGGGAAGTCTTGGAAGGTATTGGAGGATATGTTGATCATTTTAAGCTGCTGTAGTGATCCAAAACGTTCAGGCAAACAACTGAGGTTGTTGTTGTCCAGCATAAGGCTCTCTAAACTAATCAGGTCACAAAAAGAGTCAGGCAAGGTATAGATCCCAGTTCTACTCAACCATAAGATCTTTAGAGACTGCATGGACCTGATCTCATCAGGTAAGGAACCGTTGCAGTTGCTACCAAGCATCTTGTTTCCAGAGAAGTCCAGCTCCTCCAGACTAGGCAGGTGCATGAGCTGGGAAGGGAAGCAGGTCAGCTGATTGTGGTCCAGATCCAGTACTCTAAGCTTGGGCAGCCACTGTATGGTGTCAGGCAGGTGGGTGATCCTGTTGAAACTCACATCCAACTCCTCCAGGAAAATTAAGGAGCCCACTTGGCGTGGTAGTGTCTGCAGCTGGTTGTGGCTCAGACACAATTTCTTGAGTTGGCTCAGCAGCCCCACAGCCTCAGTCAGGCAACTCAGTCTGTTGTGACTCATATCCAACTCAGTCAGCCGACCCAATTCATACACTGCAGAGGGTACATTGAGGAACTTGTTCCTGCGTAGGATCAAAACATGGAGGTTACCTGTAGATAATCGTCTTAGACCTTCTGGTGCCTCTTCCAGGGAGTTATTCCCCAGGTTAAGTACCTCTACATCTCCCAAGTCCTCTGGGAGTGTGAGTTTGCTCTGCTCCCCTCCACAGCTTAGGGTGAGCTGGCGCAAGCTACTCCTCAGTTTCCTAGAGCGCAAAGCTGCATCTCTCCAGAGCCTGGCAGTCTTTATATCACAGCTCTTATTGCAGCCATCGTTTGCTGCTTCTTCCATTATCATTGTAGGTGGTAACAATCGAGGGAGTGGTATCAATGGTTGTGCATCATGAATATCTCCCGGTGAAGCATCATATCAATCCCTGGTTCATTCACATATCCCTCTATGCAAACAAGAGAAATGTTCACTCAATAAACGGGTCCCTAATGAACAGCAATAGGGGCTGCTACCCCAAGCCTGGCAGATCAGGAGATGATGCTGCAGCTGCAGGAGGGAGGAGGTGACAGCAGCAGCGTAGCCGGTGTCGCTGGTTGTAAGCAGCCCTGCACCTCCTGTCACACACACACAAGCAGCCAGCAGGCAAAGTAAATGGCAGCTGTACATGCTTCCTTGTCCCCCTGCCTAAGGAGGAAGCTGCCCTCAATATTACATATCAGGAACAAATAAATTATTTAATAATATAGCAATGGCAGAAGATGAAAAAAAAAAGATGAACTTCCTCCTTAGAAAATCCTTTATAGGCTCACTCCAAAGGGAGAGGGATCCTCAGCAAAAAAAAAAAAGCAGCTGTTCGTATTTATTTTCTTCCTTTGCCTTGTACCTGCATAAAATGCTCAGCAGGGAGATGTCCGTGTCTTGAAGGCTGTGCTTTTTTTGTCGGCTCTACCTCGTTGTCTGGAGTGGATGATTGGTAACACTACAAGCTCTCTCCCCTCCCCTCTCGAGGCTTTGGGTGGGAACTGAAAACAGAAATATCCCACAAGGAAGAAAAAAAAATGTATTTGTATTGTCTGCTGTGTATAATGCGCCACCTACTGGCCACTTTAGGAAAAGTTTACAAGGTGAATTTCTCAATGTAGTAAAACCTGTGTCAAATCCTAATCTTTTCCGTATAGAGCTTATTAAAGTGAAAGTAAAGAGTAGCTTATTATAGTAAAAGTGACCTATTTTACTGTACAGACACATACTAAAGAGTATTTACATGTTGTTTTAGGAAAAGGACCAAGGTCTTGATTTAAAAAAAAAAAACTTGGTTAATTTTCAAAATTATCTAAATATATATATATATTATTCAGTATGATTATTACATAAACTTTAAATACACACCTGTACTTTAAGATTTTTTTCAAGGATGATCTTTTTTTTTTTTTTTTTTTACAAATCATCCAGTAATTATTATCTATATATGCAAATTGTATTTCCTCAGTTTAACCTTATTATGCACAATATTTTAAAACGTTATTTTTTTGTATGAATGTACATTTCTTAGCGTTATACCCCCCTCAATTATTTTGCAATACTGTCAAAAAAATTTAAAATAGGCGTCTATCCTAATATATTTGCATCTTTTTAAATGCAAACATTTGTTTCTTTAATTAGAAAAGAAACAAAACAAACCTCAAAATTCTATGTTGTTCTGAATGGCTTCACTACATTAGTAGCATATTTTGGTTCTACCTGTTTTCTCAAAAGTGAACAGTCCTGAACTCCCCCCCAGACACACAAACACTTTTGTTAATAACATAGACAGACAGTATTAACCCCTTCTGTCAGTCACATTTAGAGCAGTGTTTAACCCTTTCAAAATCCCCCCCCCCCCCCCCAAAAAAGTACTTTCAATACTAGGGTATCTCTATTACAGAGCCTGGCATCTAATGGAGGTACATAGACCTTTCATGTTTCCAATTGTTTCTTGCTGGTATCATTCACTGACTGGTCACACCACTGCCTCTCACCTATCTCCCTGTAGTGGTTGCATTGCATTTGCTGCCTGTTTTTTGTGGGGTTTTTTTCCCTCTTTGTGGAAATTATTGGTAAAACAAAACTTGGCTCTGCCCAACAAGAGCTATTTGTTGTGCAGGGCAACAAGGACACATATACAGAGGTCGGAAGGTGAATGAAGGACACATGCACCCTTCACTAGTGACTTAACCCAAGGGACACAAGTAGTGAGAGAAGCGTGAGCTGCAAGCTGGCAAATTGTTACAAAAAATAAAGTGCAGCTGATCTGTCAAAGCTACACTTAGGTTGCATTGTTCCAACTTTATTTTTCATACATTTTTATAAAAAATAAATTGTAAAATTATTAGAGCCACAAAATGTTGGATATCCATTAGAATTCTGTTTAATCAAATATCATTTTTTGTTTCGAAGCATTCATTAGGTTTAGCATTTAATAGCATTTAATACAAAACAGATAGCTATTCAAAAATATGCAGAATGGATTTGGAGCAAATAATTTAATCATCATTATTAAAATATAGTACTACTACATCTTCTTGTTAGTGGACAATTAAAGGGATATTTTAATTACTAACAGCTACAGAAAATCAAAATTGGTTTGCATAAATACCCTCCCCTGCTACTGAGTAATGTTTAGTGTCCAATCAAGCTGTTTCATAGCACAACAACACAGGTTTCTCTGTGGAACAACTCAAAAGAGAAAGTGATTTAAAAAAAAAGAGAAGCAGCCTGTGTGTAGAAACACTGTGCACCCAAGAATAGGTGGCAAAGGGCAAGAAAAAATAGGTATTTTGTGATCATAGCAGAGAGGATTTGAAAACTTCTGCCTCAAAGAATCTGAGTATTTTTTAATAATACCATGCAGTAATAGTTTTTGAAAAGGTCATAGACATTCCTTGCATACCAGTGTAAATCCCATTAATTGTGTAGAGATAGTGTTTTTTGTTGGGCTTCTACTTTTCAGTCTGGTTGCTTTGTAGTACGGCCTATGACATTCTCTAATGTTACCTTGTTATATGTAGGTGTGCACGTATACTGATTGGGGGGTACACTCCCTGCACTCGCCTGCTGGTCAAGCGGTTGAGTACTCTCTCAGGTTTGCACCTGAAGTGCCAATATAGTGTTCAAGGACCATTATAGTGAAAAAAAACTACATCCTGTAATTTGTTAAAGCATATACCGGTAATGTTAACATTAGTGACCCTGCAACTCTATGTGTTTAACCCCCATAAATTGCTAAAACACATCATTAAAATACCACTCGGGTGCCGCAGAGCACTTTTGGTCTCAACTGGAAACTGATGCTGGCCCAGTCAGCAGTTGTAATGCATTTGCACATTTTAATAAACATATAGAGTTGCAGGTTCACAAGGGTCAAAATGAACAAATTAGAGCATTTTTTTCCATTATAGTGGCCCTTTAAAATGGCTAGAGCAGTATTTATTAACAAAATGTGCACAAGCATATTATTGACTTTTGTGTCCCTTTTACTCTGGAAATTGTGTTTTTCCAATTCCTCAGAGATACTGGAGTGCAAGATTAAAGGGATATAAAACCCAAACTTTTTCTTTTGGGATTTAGAAGGAGCATACAATTTTTAAAAACGTTCCAATTTACTTTTGTTATCAAATTTGCTTAGTCCCCATGTTATATTTTGTTGAAGAGATACCTAGGTAAGTACATGGCAAGAAATAGTGCTGCCATCTAGTGTTATTGCAAATGGATATGTGTCTTGCAAAACTGCTGCTGTACAGTGCTCCAGATATGGGCGTGCTCCTGATCTTACATCTCTGCATTTCAACAAAAGATACCAAGAGAACGAAGAAAATTTGTTCAAAGAAGTAAATTAGAAAGTTGTTTAAAATTGCATGCTCTACAGAATCATAAAATAAAAATATGTTGGGCTACATGTCCCTTTTAATAACCACGACTGTGTACCATGCTGCACCTTGATTGCTTGATCAGTGAAGATGCTCATTTATACCTCTCCCTGATTGGCCACAGCAAATAGGTTTATTATGCTAATAAAATTACAGTAATTTATTTTGAAACATAAAATTGGTATGCAGACTTTTTGCAAAACAAAAATTGCTGATATATACTGTAAATCAGGGGTCACCAACCTTTCAGACCTCAGGGACCACTAAACTCACAATTTTGAATCCCGTCGACCACTAACATGATTTTTTTTTTTAAAGGTACAAACCTCTATGTGTTTATAAGAGAGAAATTGTTTTTTTAAGATTTTCTTTTTTATATACTTTAATTCCACTATTCAAGCCAAGACTATACTAACCTCTGCTGACTTTAGAATGGAAACACCTTTCTCTGAGCAGCATACCGGGTGGGAGGAGTTAAAAATACAATCTAGCTACGCAAGTTGCACAGTACTACACAATGTGCGTAGGGAAATTGTAATTTAACTTCTCCTCCGTCGGTTTTCACTAATGTCCAGTCAGACACTGTAGGGAGTTGCGGCGCGACGGGGTGACATCATCAGAGGAGATTAATTCCTGCTTGATGGTGTCAAGGACCACCAACATCTTCTCGTGGACCACCACTGGTCCATGGACCACTGGTTGGCGACCGCTGCTGTAAATAACTAAATGAATGTAACTTTAAAAAGTCACATATATTTTAAAAAGGACTTAAAGGAACAGTCTTCTTGAAAAATGTTATGGTTTACACAGTTATATTAATACACTTTTTTTACCTCTGTGATTACCTGGTATCTAAGCCTCTGCAGACTGCCCCTTATTTCAGTTGTTTTGACAGACTTGCATTTTAGCCAATCAGTGCTGATTCATAAATAACTCCACGGGAGTTAGCACAATGTTATCTATATGACACACATGAACTAGCACTGTCAAACTGTGAAAAAAAACTGTCAAAATTCATTGCGATACGGCTTCAACGGCTTAGAAATCAGTTTGAGGTTTAGCTTTCAACAAAGAATACAAAGAGAACAAAGCAAATTGAATGATAAAAGTAAATTGGAAAGTTGTTGAAAATTGCATACCTTATCTGAATCATGAAAGCTTAATTTTGACTTGACTGTCTCTTTAAAGGGACATTATAGTGGAAAAATTAGATAGTAACTTTAGCTCTAGCGACATGAAAATGCATAATTAAAGACAGAAGGGATGCCATGTAGTGTTGCCACCTCAGCCATGTTTTCCTTGACAGTTATGAGTTATACATGCTGCAGTGTGTGCAGGGAGGAACATGTATTTTGATGTAAAGCAGCACTATTCATGTGATGTACAGAAGCAAAATACATGTTCCTCCCATTCACACCCTACAACATGTATAACTAATAACTGTCCAGGAAATCCCTAATGCCATGCCTCAGCAGTACAAAGTGGTACTTCTCTTTGGTCAAAGTCTTGTTGCTCTTGTGAAAGTTACCCACTCCAGTCCAGAGAAGGCAAACCATCCCCACACATGATTATTTTATGCTCCATATTAAGTTGTAAAATTGTTTTACACACTGTGGTGATATATTCTCATATTGTTATCTCCTCAAACAAACTGGAACCAACATTTTCAGATTTCAATTTATCGGTAAAAAAATTTTTCCTGTCTTTCACTGTGCAATTTCTGTATTGTCTGGCCTCTGTCTCCCATGAATAAGTTGCTTTCCATTCCTCCTTTGACAGTGCTTTTGCTTACTGGAGTAGGATGTTCCTGGTTCAGCAGGGCTTGAATTGTTGCTTCAGATGCTTTTCCATTCCATAATGATGTTAGCTTGGTATAGTGGTCTTCTGATGGTGTGGTCACTTTAGGTCTGCCTGGTCTTGCTTTGGATGCAAATGATTTGGTTTTCATAAAATATCTTTGGTGTTTTTTGTACTGCTTCCTTACAAATGTTAAGGGTTATTGTGTAATAATAATAAAATATGATTAATAAATACACATTAGAAATTAAACACTTACATTTTTTTTTCTGTAGGTGGTGCAATAAACACAGAGAAGTGATTGTGCAATTACAAGGACTAAATTATAATAAAACAAATTTAACAGCACATTAATAAAATACAGACAAACTACAAATCATCCATATTATATTCACTTCAATCCAATTATCTGTTACACTATGTTATAAGCACAATATGATTATCCTAATTACCAAATCCTGACCAAGTAATTACAAACCATATGTAACAATTAAAAAACTGTACAACAACTCAGTAGTACCAGTGAATCCATTTCAGTCTGAAAAGATCAGCAAAGCTACTGTATAATATTAGACTGGGTTAGTAACATAGGTATTTAAATTGTTCTCAGAATAGCCGCATGTAAAATATGCCACTTACTGTTAAAGGTTGTGACACACAGAGCGGTGCGCCGTGCCGCATGACGATACGCTGTGTGCGGGCAGTGTGTCCTGCCTTTTCATCTCAGCACGCTCAGCCTTGTCAGGTCGCGTAGCTGAGCACTCAGAGTTGAAATATTTGAACTTCAGAAGCGATGCAACGTGGCGTGAAGCAGCTGCTTCGCCTCGCGCCGCAACACTTGCAGTGTGTCACAGCCTTTATGCTGAAATTAGCAAAAATGCTTTTAGTAAAAGTTATTACAATTTTTCTGCAGCATACGCACATATCCTGTGAGGGCCCATACACTAGTATTCAAACACCATACATGCTCAGAGAGCTGGCGGTGGTATGTATTGCTTCTAAAGACATAATTTGTGTCATAGAAGCCACTGCTGACTCTCTGAGCATGCATAGTGTTTGAATAGTGGTGCACGGGCTCTCACATGATATGTACGTATGCTGCAGACAAACAGTAATACGTTTACTAGAAGCATTTTTGCTAATGAAAGAATATTGCAAACATGCTTCTATTTCACATTGACATGCACCCAAGCACATTTCTTTTTTTAACTTTCTATCCCTTTAAATAACATCTCTTTGATCACTATAAAAATTCAAGAACTTGTCCAATATATATATGCCAATGTACCTTCGTAACCTCCTATATCATATTGGATAAAAAAAAACAAAAAACATCATAAATCTACTACTGTGCCCACGTTGCCAGTACAATGTATTATCAATATAGTTAAAGGAATACTAAATCCAAATTTTTGGCCTAATTTAGTTTTCAGCACCCTGGATAGCGCTTGCTAATTTGTGGCTACATTTAGCCAGCAATCAGCAAGTGCTACCCAGGTGCTGAACAAAAATTGGGTCAGTTCCTAAGCTTTACATTCCTGCTTTACAAATAAAGATAGCAAGAGAACCAATACAATTTGACAATAGGAGTAAATTAGAAAGTTGCTTAACCTTGCATGTTCTATCTGAATCATTAAATAAAAAAATAGTGTATAGTATCCCTTTAACCCCATAGTGACCACAGCACTTTTCAATTTTCTTACCGTTTGGGATCAGGGCTATTTTTACATTTCTGCAGTTTTTGTGTTTAGCTGTAAATTTCCTCTTACTCATTTACTGTACCCACACATATATCTTACTGTACCCACTCATCATATCTTATAATTTATTATAAAAACAATGAAAAAATATGATGAAAAAAACAAAAAAAAAACACTTTTTCTAACTTTGACCCCCAAAATCTGTTACACTTCTACAACCACCATGAAACAACCATGCTAAATAGTTTCTAAATTTTGTCTTGAGTTTAGAAATACCCAACGTTTACATGTTCTTTGCTTTTTTTGCAAGTTATAGGGCAATAAGTACAAGTAGCACTTTGCTATTTCCAAACCGTTTTTTTTTTTTTTAATTTTTCATAAGTTGTATATATTATTTTTAGTAGACAACCCAAAGTATTGACCTAGGCCCATTTTGGTATATTTCATGCCACCATTTCACTGGCAAATGCAATCAAATAAAAAAAATAGTTCACTTTTTTGCTAACTTTTTCACACACTTTAGGTTTCTCATTGAAATTATTTACAAACAGCTTGTGCAATTATGACACAAATAGTTGTTAATGCTTCTCTGGGATCCCCTTTGTTTAGAAATAGCAGACATTTATGGCTTTGGCATTACTTTTTGGTAATTAGAAGGCAGCTAAATGCTGTTGTGCGCCACACTTTTATGCCCAGGAGTGAAGGGGTTAATTAGGTAGCTTGTAGGGAGCTTGTAGGGTTAATCTTAGCTTTAGTGTAGTGTAGTAGACAACCCAAAGTATTGATCTAGGCCCATTTTGGTATATTTCATGCTACAATTTCACCGCCAAATGCGATAAAATAAAAAAAAAGTTCACTTTTTCACAAACTTTAGGTTTCTCACTGAAATTATTTACAAACAGCTTGTGCAATTATGGCACAAATGGTTGTAAATGATTCTCTGGGATCCCCTTTGTTCAGTAATAGCAGACATATATGGCTTTGGCATTGCTTTTTGTCAATTAGAAGGCCGCTAAATGTCGCGGTGCACCACACTTGTATTATGCCCAGCAGTGAAGGGGTTAATTAGATAGCTTGTAGGGAGCTTGAAAGGTTAATTTTAGCTTTAGTGTAGAGATCAGCATCCCAACTTACACATCCCACCCTCTGATCACTTCCTGACCCCTCTCAAACAGCTCTCTTCCCTCCCCCACCTAACTATTGTAATCACCATCTTTAGTACTGGCAGAAAGTCTGCCAGTATAAAAATAAAAGGTTAGGTTTTGTTTTGGTTTTTAGTTTTTATAAAATTATATATTTTCTGCAATGTAGGATTCCTTGGTCCTTAAGGGGTTAAGAAACTAAAAATTGCATGAGTTTGGTCAGTTAACTATTTTGATACATATAATTGTAATAAAGTAATAAATCAAATTGTCAATATTAGCATACTATATTTGGAGAGTTTAAAGAAATCTAGGGAGTATAAATGATTTATCCCCACATTCAATTAAACTTTTAATTTCTGAAACTGAAATACCCTGTGCATACCCCCAAACTGTCCCGATTTTCGCGGGACAGTCCCGATTTTAAGGGTCTGTCCCGCTGTCCCGGGTTGCTAGCCATCTGTCCCGATTTGCCCCAGGCATTTAAAAAAAATAAAAAAAAAAAATATTTTTTTTTAATTCTGTTGGGCCCATACTCAGAAGCAGCTGGCTTTGCTCTCACAGGGTTAGATACCTGTTAGATTCCCTGTGGAAAAGGAATGGTGAGTGGGTTAAGCAGGAGTAAGAAGTATACACTCTGACCACGGGTAATGGTGACCTCTCTAACCTACCTCTAGTAGTGATGATGTCTAACCCCTGGTGATAATACTAGCATGCCTTCAGTTTTACACAATGAGCAGTGCTAATACCAGGGTAACAAACAGTGGCAGCCGCAGACTGCCAGCTAATGTGCTTGCCAACCCCAGGACCCCATACAATGAATTACAGATACCCATATATGATGTAGTGTGTGTGTCTATCTGTATCCATAACTGTGTGTGTGTATCTGTATGTATAAGTTTATGCTATGTAGTGTGTGTGTGTCTGCATGTATAAATGTAAGCTATGTAGTGTGTGTATGTGTATCTGCATGTGTAAGTGTATGCTATGTAGTGTGTGTGTGTCTGCATGTATAAGTGTATACTATGTAGTGTCTGTGTATCTGCATGTATAAGATTTTGCTGCATGTATAAGTGTATGCTATGTAATGTGTGTGTGTGTCTGCCTGTATAAGTGTATGCTATATAGTGTGTGTCTTCATGTGTAAGTGTATGCTATGTAGTGTGTGTGTATCTGCATGTATAAGTGCATGCTATGTAGTGTGTATCTGCATGTGTAAGTGTATGCTATGTAGTGTGTGCGTATCTGCATGTGTAAGTGTATGCTATGTAGTGTGTGTGTGTGTATCTGCATGTATAAGTGTATACTATGTAGTGTGCTACTGTGCATTTTTGCTGACTTTAAAGGCCAGAATTTAGAATATTAATGGGGAATGCAGAGAGCAGTTTTAAAGAATTTATTATTAAATGTCCAATTAAGATAAAAATATTTAGCAATGTCTTTGCAAAGGATAATTAAATACATAGCTCACATAGCCTTACCAGTGGTTTGAGCTTGTGTTTGATTTGCTGCCTAAGTGTATTAAAATCTATGACTTTATTTAGAATTTTATTTATATCACTTTGGTCTTATGATTTTTAAGCCCCGCCCACCACATTTCATTTTTTTTTGCCGCGGGGGGGGGGGGGGGGGGGTGTCCCTCTTTTGAATTTTAAAATGTTGGGAGGTATGCCTGTGCTCTGGCCGCCCACTTCATAAGTAATTTTTTGGTTGAACTAATGGTTTGAAATAGTCTCAAAACCACTCTTTTTTTAAATGGTTCATAATTTTAATAAAAAATGAATTAGCTAAGTATTCATTATTTAGTGTAAAGCTTAGGAGTTTTAGGGTAAAATTAAAGGGACAGTTTACTAAAAAATATTCTCCCCTTTAATTTGTTCCCAATAATCCACTTTACCTGCTGGAGTGTATTAAATTGTTTACAAGTATTTTTATTAGCCTTATATTGGCATTTTAAATAGTTTATTTAGCCTGTGGTATCCCCACTCATCCTGAAAGTTTTTGGCCTCAAGGCCAAGCTGTGTTAACACAGCCAGTAGAATAAATTACACTCCTAGTGGGTGTATAGAAGAGATAAGGTAATAAAATGTTAATTTTCCATTGCTCTCTCCAAGTATTGGTGATTGGTTTATGGACAGATATAAGATAAAGAAGCAGGTATATGTACACAATGTGATAAAGTAATAAGATCTGATTATACCTTGAAGCTCAACCCATTTATTAGCTAATTCATATACACAAATAAGCCTTAAAAAGGCAAATTTCATACATTTTATACTCTGCAGCTGGTAAAAAAAGTAATTGGAAACAAATTAAGGGAAAAACTATTTTATAGTATACTGTCCCTTTAACCTCTTGATCACAGTTCCTTCACTATTATCATTCCAGTCAGCATTGTGATCTGTGGTGATCATGGTTTTAAATAGTAAAATAGTTTTAATAACACCTTAAAGGGACGCTGAACCCAATTTTTTTTCTTTTGTGATTCAGATAGAGCATGCAATTTTAAGCAACTTTCTAATTGACTCCTATTATCAAATTGTCTTCATTATCTTGGTATCTTTATTTGAAATGCAAGAATGTAAGTTTAGATGCCGGCCCATTTTTGGTGAACAAACTGGGTTGTTCTTGCTGATTGGTGGATAAATTGGATAAATTCACCCACCAATAAACAAGTGCTTTCCATGGTTTTGAACCAAAAAATAGCTTAGATGCCCTTCTTTTTCGAATAAAGAAAGCAAGAGAACGAAGAAAAATTGATAATAGGTGTAAATTAGAAAGTTGCTTAAAACTGCATGCTCTATCAGAATCACGAAAGAAAAAAATTGGGTTCAGTGTCCCTTTAAATAGTTAATAATAATTTATTTAGTGTGAGGGTAAGGGTTATGATGTTTAGGGTAACGTTAACCCTTTGCTGTGATCATTACATTTTTTTTTTAATAATTAATTGAATTAAATGCTAGGATTTACCATCACTTAAAATCAAGTGGAGGTTCAGTGATCATATATGTAAAAAAAAAAAGGGTGCTTAATTCACCCTTTCTGTGCCGATGCACATAGCTAAACTCAGCGGCTCCTGCCGCCCACGGCACATTTGTCTTCTACCAATGAGGTGCCGCTTGCACCTCTAAACCAATAGCCGTGCATGCATACCGAAACATGTCAGTTGACATGCACGGCTATTGGTTGATTTTTAGTGATGGTAAATCAGAGCGTTTGTTAAACGCTCGGATTTACCATCACTTTAAGCCTGATTGAAGCAAGTCACAGCCCTAAGATTTTTAGGGTTGCTGTTAGGGTTTTGGGGGGTTTCAATTAGAGTTATGGTTTGAAACTGGTAAAGGTCTAATGAAAGGGAGAACATGTTGTTTTTTTGTTTTTTTATTTTTGTCTTGTTTTTAAAGTTGTACATATTTACATTTAGGAAGGGAAAGAAAAAAAGTTTTGCCATTAAAGATGGTACATTTAGATAATGCCGAGGAGGCTTACAGAACAGTCAGACAGTGAAACTGCCGCTGTATCTGATGAGACGCTGACTGCCTCTGACATTGATGTGGATGACTTATCCAGCCTCTCTAAAGCTTCTGTAGCCTCCCAAGCATCAGAGAAATCAGTGTGCGTACCTCCAAAATATGAAAGTTCCTGATGTGCCCCCTTTTATAGTAAAACCTGGCATCACCTGCGACCTGGCTTATGGGGAGTCTGTCAGACACCTTCTTTGAAAATCTGGCAGAGCAAACAAACCTTTATGCCAAACAATTCTTAGAAGCTTAGCCAGACTCCACCTATGCCAAACATAAGCTATGGCACAGCACTGACTTTACATTTTACTGACAACATTGTGTGCCCCCCCATCCAAATTATGACAGGCTTGTGAAAATCCGCCCCTTTAAACATATTTATCTAAAATATTTTCCGACGTGCATGTTCCCAGGTATCAAATTTCTATTGGTGAGTCGCTAATGCAATTTAAGGGGAGGCTGCTGTTCAAGCAATACATACCCTCAAAAAGGGATCGCTATGGGGTGAAATTTTACAAACTGTGTGAAAATGCATCAGGATATACTTGTGCCCTCAGAATATATACAGGAAGAGACAGCATGTTAGATTCCCCCAGGCTGTCCAGAATCTATAACCACAAATGGAAAGAATCGGACCTTATCTTTCTGTACCTTAACAACGGCTATTATTTTTACCTGGACAATTTTTATGCAATTATTGAGTTATTTAAAAATTAGTTTTTATTTGACACTTGTGCTTGTGGCAGGATCTGGAAAAAAACCAGGAGAGGATTTTCCCAACAGCTGGTGCGGCCCAAGAACAGGCATAGAAACACATTTGCTTTGTGTCAGGGTGAACTTTTGGCGCTCAGATTTAAGGTCAAGAAAGACGTCCATTTGTTATCCACGATGCACACTAAAGCCACAGAGATAGTAACTTAAAGAGGAGGGCACAAGCCAATCAACAAACCAAAGTGTGTCCTTGGTTACAATAAATATATTGGGGAGTCGACCTGGCTGACTAGTGTTTTAAACCATACCTGGTACATTGCAAAACCACCATTTGGTATAAAAAAGTTGCCATATACCTCACACAAATGTCTTTAACTCCTATGTATTATACAAGCAGTCAGGCACAGATCGCAAAGTAATTTACCTTGACTACTTAAAGGGATATGAAACCCCAATTTTTTTTTTTGTATTATTATTCAGATAGAGCATGCAATTTTCAGCAACTTTTTAGTGTACTCCTATTATCATTTTTTCTTTGTTCTCTTGGTATCTTTATTTGAAAAAACAGGAATGTAAGCATAGGTGCTGGCCCATTTTTGGTTCAGAACCCTGGGTAGTGCTTGCTGATTGATGGCAATCCCTTTAACAAATATAGTCAATAATATTTTTTAATTGAGCAGAAGCCCCACAAACCCCCAGTGTTTTTGACCCGAGAACATCATTAGACTTTCTGAAAGGCATTTCCCAAGTAGAATTCCTCCCACTGCACGCAAACGAGCCCCCTAAAAGTGCTGAAGTGTCTGCAAAAAATGTGTCCGAAGGTATTCAGTCTATCACTGTACTTCCTGTCCTTCTTTGCCTGGTCTCTGTACTAATAATCGCTTCAGAGACTACCACAGCCTTGTCAACAAAACAAAACAAAGGCTTCTGTAACCTCTTTCTGCCATTAGGACGTTCTATGCCGTCCTAACTGTGCTGGGCTTTAGCACCGTTAGGACGGCATGGAACGTCCTATGTCCTTAAGCCATAGCCACTTGCTAAATGGGATTGCGGACTGGAGTGCGTGCATAGTGTCCCTGACCTGATCCCATCATTGAAATCCCGAGACCCGATCCCATCATTAAAATCACGAGATTCCTTGTACGATCGTGTGATTTCAATATTTTAGTTATTTAGTTTATTGTTTACTACTAACAATTAAAATGTCTTAGAATTGCAGCATGCTGAAGAAACAGATGAAGAAAAAGAACTCCAGTTAACAGAATCCATTATTTTTGTGGGTGTATTTTGTCTTTGTGAGCTCCTATAAATTGCTTAAAATCACAAAAAGGCCCAGCATCCAAATTTCAAGTTTCAAAAATTAAAAAGTCTGGTCCCTAATTGAACCCTGTAACTTCACTAATATTTAACAAACCTATACATATGGGGTACTGTCGGACTCAGGGGATGTAGCTAAACACATAATGAGGATTTTTTCTGCAGTGGCACGCATCGGGATTTTAATATTCACAATGAAATAGAAAGTTGTGTGTGAAAAACTGCAAATTTTGGAAAAAAATTGGCGATGATATAGTGGTTCATAAAAGCTGGAAATGTTCCATTTCAGATTTCCCGGGGTGTCTACAGTTGAAAATAGTATGCATTGTGGCTGTATCTTGAGCTGGTAGGCTACAGCACTACTCTAAATGCAACATGGGCCCATGAAATTAATCTGTAAAAAGTCCTGCTTTGAAAACAGAAATAGGCAGGTTCCTAATTGGGCCCTATAACTTCACAAAAAGTTGACAAACCTATACATGTGGGGTACTGGTGGACTCAGGAGATGTAGATAAACAAATACTGAGGATTTTGTCCACAGTGGTACATATCAAGAGTTCAATATTTGCAATGAAAATGCAATATTGTCTGTAAAAATATATATTACCCCATATTCTGGCAGATATTGCTTATTAAATGACCATATGAAATGTCCCAAGACTCCCAAATGTAAAACCAATGAGAGGTCTTCTTTTAAAAATATATACTCTTATGTAGCAATTTTCAGGTTGTGTAAAAGCAAAGTTATGAACACTTACAATGGACCTTAAAGGGACATGAAACCCAATTTTTTTTTCATGATTTAGAAAGAGCATGTCATTTTAAACAACTTTCTAATTTACTTCTATTATCTAATTTGCTTCATTCTCTTGATATCACTTGCTGAAAAGCATATCAAGATATGCTCAGTAGCTGCTGATTGGTTGCTGCACATAGAGGCCTTGTGTGATTGGCTCCCACATGTGCATTGCTATTTCTTCAACAAAGGATATCTAAAGAATTGAGCAAATTAGATAATAGAAGTAAATTGGAAAGTTGTTTAAAATTGCATGCCCTATCTAAATCATGAAAGTTTCATTTTGACTAGACTGTCCCTTTAAATATACTCGCTTTCTCTGTTCTTTTGCAAAATCTATTATTATTATTATTTAAATGTGCTGTAGCTAAAGAAAATCTTTATATTGCAAAAAAAATCTAAAAATTGCAGCCCTGAGGCACAAAATACAATTCTTAGTTGTGAAGTGTCAATCAGAACCCTTTATTAACCCCTTCACTTCCGAGAATTTAAGAGAAGAATTTGCCCAAGTACTATAACTCCATTTTTTATTTATCTGTCAAAACTAGATATATTTTTTAAGTAAAAAAGCCAAGGTATTGATCTAGGCCCATTTTGGTATATTTCATGTCACCAATTCCCCGCCAAATGTGATCAAATAAAAAAAAAAAGTTTACTTTTTCACACTTAAAAGACCAGTAAATACAGTCAGTGCCATCACTTGAAATTTTGGGGCCCTTTACTTAACCAATCAGCACCCCCCCCCCCCCCCCCCCCCTTTGACATGTGCAATTTTCAACCAAGTGACTAAAACGTATATGCACTTTATTCTTAAGTGTAGTCAAACTTGGAAACGTTGTAAAGGTAGTAACACACAAATACAGAACTCAGTAGTAAGGTCAAAATGTCCTAAAATGGAACAGACAATGGACACACACACACACAAACTCAAACACAAACATGCACATACACCCAAGGAAAGACCCACAGAGACAGCCTCAGAAATCACACAAAGACATACACACTCACAGACACCCACAGAAAACACACAAATACATACATACATACACACACCCTCACAGAGACATCCACAGAAAAAGGCACAAAGACAGACACATAAACCCTCACAGAGAGACCCACAGAGAAGAAATACATACACACTCATAGACACACCAACAAAGACATAAACACAGACACCCACAGAAACACTCACAGGAGGTAACATTTCTGCACATTGCCATCCCCTAAATCAACAGTGTGTGACATGCATGATAAAAAAAATAGCAGAAATGAAGAGATCACTTTTAAATGAATCATATTTGTAAATGAGCAAGCAAACATACTTCTATGAATTCAAAATTGTACATTATTGATCTGTCAGAATGGGTAGATTAAGAAAAGTACTTTTGAAAGGTTGACATGTGTTTGGGGTCCACCCCCCGTTTTCCCAAACCAAGAGCACCACTTCAAATCTGTCAGCTGTTCTTATGGATTTTGAAAATGCTGTACTCTACACCCTGTTCCAAATTATTATGCAAATTCTATTTCAGTGTCACAAAGATTAAATTTTTTTTTTTCAGTTTAACTCATGGATGGCATTGTGTCTCAGGGCTCTTTTGATCACTGAAAACAATCTCGGACACCTGTGATAATTAGATTGCCAGGTGAGCCCAATTAAAGGAAAAACTACTAAAGGAGGGTGTTCCACATTATTAAGCAGAGCACCATTTTCAAGCAATATGGGGAAGAAAAAGGATCTCTTTGCTGCTGAAAAGAGTGAAATAGTTCAATGCCTTGGACGAGGTATGAAAACATTAGATATTTCATGAAAACTTAAGCGTGATCATTGCACTATTAAGAGATTTGTGGCTGATTCAGAGCACAGACGGGTTTGTGCAGATAAAGGCACATTGAGGAAGATTTCTGCCAGATCCATGCATCGAATCAAGAGAGCAACTGCTAAAATACCATTACATAGCAGCAAACAGATATTTGAAGCTGCTGGTGCCTCTGGAGTCCCACGGACATCAAGGTGTAGAGTCCTCCAGAGTCTTGCAACTGTGCATAAACCTTCCATTCGGCCACCACTAACCAATTGCTCACAAGCAGAAATGGCTGCCTTGGGCAGAAAAATACATGAAGACTAATTTTCAAACAGTCCTGTTCACTGATGAGTGCCGTGCAACCCTGGATGGTCCAGATGGATGGAGTAGTGGATGGTTGGTGGATGGCCACCCTGTTCCAACAAGGCTGCGACGTCAGCAAGGCGGTGGTGGAGTCATGTTTTGGGCCGGAATCATGGGAAGAGAGCTGGTCGGCCCCTTTAGGGTCCCCGAAGGTGTAAAAATGACCTCTGCAAAGTATGTGGAGTTCCTGACTGACCACTTCCTTCCCTGGTACAGATGGAAGAACTATGCTTTCCGTAATAAAATCATCTTCATGCATGACAATGCACCATCTCATGCTGCAAAGAATACCTCTGCATCAATGGCTGCTATGGGGATAAAAGGAGAGAGTCCTGGTGTGGCCTCCATCCTCCCCTGACCTCAATCCTATTGAGAACCTTTGGAGCATCCTCAAGCAAAAGATCTATGAGGGTGGGAGGCAGTTTACATCCAAACAGCAGCTCTGGGAGGCTATTCTGACATCTTGCAAACAAATTCAAGCAGAAACTGTCCAAAAACTCACAAGTTCAATGGATGCAAAACTTGTAAAGCTGCTATCAAATAAGGGGTCCAATGTTAAAATGTAACGTGACCTGTTAAAATGTTTAAAAAGTTAAAATGTTGTTCAAAGTTTGATTGAATAGCTTTTGATTTCAGTAAATATGCTGCAAACACAACAAATGACAATTTTCAGTTCTTTACAACCTATAAAGTGTTTTGAAACTTACGGTGCGTAATAATTTGGAACAGTGCATTGTAAGTTTTTTATTTTGAAAAAAAATACTGTTACCATTAGGAGGTTTGTTCAATAAAACTTGAATTGTACTCTTAATAGTTGATAGCATGAGAATTATGCTGACTGTTGTTTACATCAATTATTTAGGTAAATGAGAAAGATATCATTGGCATACTAATTTGGAACAGGGTGTATATGGTCTTGGTGGAACCATAAGCTGTGGTACTCAGTCTCATACCATTAGATCTGGTTAAATGCAGGATTTAGGCTTGCTTGTATGTATTTAAAAATTAAATCAACTGTAGTGTAAACTGAACAGTGTTAAGTTAACCTGTCTCATTTCAAACACTGAGCAATCTTAGCCTGAGTGTATAACATTTGATGCAGATGTAAAAATCTTAGATAAAATGCCTCCTGGCATCTGGAAAGTCCTTGCATAAAGTGGCAGTAAACTGGAATGTAATTAAAATATATTTATAAATTTAAAAAATCATATCTGCCAAAAGGGCACCTACCATTTGTGTATCGAGGAGGAAACATTTCTGCATGGTTTTAAATATAGAATTTCTACAGCATTGTCAAATAATCATAAAATACATTTCTGCATATTGCTAAAAAAATTGTGTTTTTATGGACCCCTGACCAATGTTCCCTCTAAGGTGCGCGGAAGCGCGGTCGCGCACCTTCCCTCTCTGTGTAGCGCAGGCAGTACATCAGGCCGCGCAAAACAGGAGGAATGTGGAAAGTTAATTTTTTTATTATTTAGTTACTGATGGCCTCCACTGGAAAACGGCATGGCAGAGCACACAAATAAACAGTGCCTCCGGTGTAGCACAACTTGATCTGTTTCCTGTGCTACACGGAGGGGGAAGGACCTAAGCCTGACTGACAGCTGTGTGCATAAATCACACAGCGCTGTCAGAGACCGGGAGATGGGAGAATTCAAACAAGGACGGCAGCAGGCAATAAGCACTAATAAAACAAAGAAGGAGGAAGAAGTGCGGCCCGACTCCTCCGTACAGCAGACACTGGAAGCACTGAAGCAGCCGAGTAGGTGAGGGCTGGAGATCTTCTGCCGTAAGTCTCACAGTGTGTGTGTCAGCTGAAAGTTAGAGGTTACGCATAAATCCACACAGGGTCATGAAAAAAGTGCACAATGCCGTTAGAACTTATTTTATTTATGTTTTTTTTTTCCAATACAGGATTATTTGAACGGAAAAAAAAAACCAAACTAAAACAAAACATGTAGATCACTATTTAACCCTTGGCTACCAGAGAAGATTGCAGTGTGTATATTCCTTTACAATGCACTCACTGTAGCCCTTTTTGGCAGGCATAGGGTTAAATGATGCTCACAAGCTGGTCTAGGCATCTGAGGAGGCTATGCAGGAGACTGAGGCTTCTCTGTGTCACAAGCTGACAGTTTAAGCAATAATATCTGTAGTCTGTGTAATGATATTGCTGCTTTTACATGAGGGTGTATTTAATCAGTATTACTTAGCTATGTGTGTGTGTGTGTGTGTATAAATATATATATATACACACACACACATATATATACATACACACACACACACGTATATATGTGTGTGTGTATAAATATATATATATATATATATACACACACATTATATAATATATATATATATATATATATATACACACACACACATATATACGTGTGTGTGTGTATGTATATATATGTGTGTGTGTGTGTGTATATATATATATATATATATATATAATGTGTGTATATATATATATATATTTATACACACATAGCTAAGTAATACTGATTAAATACACCCTCATGTAAAAGCAGCAATATCATTACACATATATGTGTGTGTATATATATATATATATATATATATATATATGTGTGTGTGTGTGTGTGTGTCTATGCTCAATGCCGCACACAAGCGGCATAAAGCCCGCACACAGAAAACATTTTTTGCACGCAATGAAAAAAAATTAGAGGGAACATTGCCCCTGACCCCACCATACAATTACCACACTGAAGTTACAATCCGAAATTGCACAAATACATAAAAATCATTTACTAAATGATCTGCCATCTGACTCAGGCACAGTGTCACCGTCTGTAACGATCAGGCATCCAGGCATCTAGCTTCATATGGAACCGGAGCACAGATCGTGCTTCAGTTCCATATGCAGGCACATGCCTGGAGCTCACTCCAGCTCTCAGCTGTAACTTAACAGCCGAGACTGGTGGAGCTTCCTGCAGCTCGGACTTATATATATGTTATGTGGTACAATAGGCAAAGTACCGCATGACGTATATATACGTCCCATTGGGATAATGGGTTAAAATATTCAAATCCAACAGAGTTGATAGACATAAGGAAAAAGTGATTTAAAAGCCCCACAGAAGATGTATTTCGTCCATAGTTTTGGACTTCATAACTGCTAATGTGTGAATTCATTAACCCTGTGTACTATTTATGTAAAAAAACACAAGAACACCCTAATTTTTCTTAATATTTGTAGAAAGCTACATTTACAACTTTCTTAAATTTGGCATAAGTAGATCTCAGTGACAAATTTTACAAGAAAGTAGATTACAACTCACTAAAGTCCGGGCTGGGGATAACACCCTGAGTTACTACGCCATTGGAGCGCCTACTTTTCTTTCTTGTTTATAGTCTGATGCATAATTGGTTATCGTAAGTGCTGGACTTTTGGGAAGTGTATGTATATAGATTGATAGATACCCAATTATGGTCAAGATTACGAGTGGAAAGCATAATTGCACTTTTGCAAGTGCGATATTTTCGGTCCACTCGTAATACCAGCGCACGCAATTGTGCGCTGGTATTTCAAATGGCCCGCAATGCGAACGTGAGCATGGAAGCATTGCGCTTTCATAGACTCCAGTGGGAGCCTCGTTCTGATGCCGTCATCAGTCGCGCAGCATTGGGCAGCAAATTTAAATATACAGTATATGTATATGAATATACAGGTTTACATATATATTTATGTGTTAATGTTTATATACACATATTAACAAATAAATATATATGTATATAAGCATATACATATATATTTTTAGAGAACACACAGTTCTCTAAATGTAAAGGCACTTTTCACACCACCCCACACCCGCACACCCCATAAATCCTCTTTGTGCCGTTTAAAAAAAAATAAAAAAAAATTAAAAACTGCTACAATTTTATTTAAAACCAAAAAGGGACTTCACACTTATTTTGAGGCCAATTGGGAAATATTTTAAAAATTAACCAGAGGTTTGAACTCTAAATTTTTTAAGCGCTAGTTGCTACTGCGAGCTTTTGGTAGCAATAATCAGCCACTTGTAATGGCTGGTTATTTATCGGGTGCCCATTTACAGGCACGCAATGAATTAGTGCTTCAATTGTAATTTAGCTTTAGATACATAAATCTTTATGTAATTATCCCTATTATAGATACACTCTTATTCAGATTACAGTGAGTGTACCCATTTTTAGAACATAGGTAGTGTTTTTTATCTCTAATAATTAAATATACAGTTTACATAAGACAGTTTTTATAGTGCATGAGTGGAGTCCTTTGAATACACCTCTGGGATGCAATTCAGCAAAATAGTTTTTTTTTTTTTTTACTGTTGCAATGTTCAAAGGTCTGTGTATAGATGTGAACGTCTTCAGAAATTTATTTTTCATATACAGGTACAGTTTTCCAGAAAATTGTCCAATAGAAATATACAGCTTAGCTGCAATTGCTCTTGAAAAGTTTTTTTCTGTAATCAGGAGAAAAACTTGTTTAAGAATTGCTTCATTAAGCAATTCAACTCATGTCATTCTTCAAAGTACCTAAAAATACAACTTGCAGAAGTAGAAGCACTAACAATACCATACTGAAAGAACTCACATTAGTGCTTGGATGTTACTGTTTACTGTTCATGAGCACACGATAAATGACCAGCCATTACAAGTGTCTGGTAATTGTTACCTCAAGATCGCAGTTGCAAATAGTGCTCCGAAAATTACCCCGAGATCAGATCTCTGGTTAATTTTCTAAATGTCCCCCAATTACACATGTCCCCCAATATACACAGTTAAACACATAAATATATATATTTCAATTTGCTGCCCATCGCTGCGTGACCTACCCATTTCACCTGCTCTAGATTCTCATGCGGTGTCTCATGGCTTGAGAACAAGGCTCCCAAAGCCCCACCTCCAATTACCTGCAGGTTAACACACACCTGTATACCCCCCCAGTGGAGAAAGGTATTTATTACATCTTTTAAAATCACATTTGAAATTCATATTTACATTACAGGATTTTCAAACCCCCTCTATTCAGCATACATCAGATAACAGTAAAAAATAATCATCATATATACAGAGAGGGATTTGCATATAAAATATGCCAACAGTGCTATATACAGTTATTCAAAAACATAATCAATTAAAGGCAGTCCAGTCCATCTCTCTATTGATACCTTCGAGGGGACAAAGTACCCAACTCATAAATCCAGTAAATTCCTCTTCTAGGAATTTGTACCTGCTCTAATATCTGAAACCTAAATTGACTTAAGCTATGTCCTGTTGTAATAAAGTAAAGTGCCACAGGCGCATCCAGTTGATTGGTCCTAAAGCTGCTCTTATGTTGATTCATCCTCTCACGGACCTTATGGGTGGTCTCTCCCACATAGCCCCACCCACATAGGCACTTAAAAATATTAGAGCAAGGACCTCTCTGAGCAAGTGCTGTGTTTAAAATGCTGGTGCATGGTGCATACTTAAATACACTTTTGAAACAGCTATATATTTTATTAGAAGTATTTTTCCTACTACATGTATATTATAAAAATGCTTCTATTCAAAACTGAAATGCATTTGTGTGGATTACAATTTCGGCTGGAATATCCCTATAAATCTTTAACAAACATATACAATGTTAATAACCCATACCCTATTAAAAATGTAACCCCTTCCACAATGAATGTTATTAGAGCGCCAAACTCCATATAGTTGTCTGTAGTGTACATTGTTAACTATGATTGGCACTTTTGAATAATGTCATCATAATGGAATTTGGTGCTAAAATTTGTTTTAAAGGGACAGTCTACTACAGAATTTGTTTTGTTTAAAAAGATAGATAATCCCTTTATTACTGATTCTCCAGTTTTGCATAACCAACATAGTTATATTAATATACTTTTTTCCTTTGTGATTACCTAAGCCTCTGCAGACTTTCCCCTTATTTCAGTTATTTTGACAAACTTATATTTTAGCCAATCAGTGCTGACTCATAAGTAATTCTGAGATAAGAGGCAGCCTTCAAGGGCTTAGAAATTAGCATATGAGCCTACCTAGGTTTAGCTTTCAACAAAGAATACAAAAGGAAACAAACCAAATTTAATGATAAAAGTAAATTGGAAAATTGTTTGCCAAATCTTACTGATGGCTAACCTTGGCACCCCTGATGTTTTTGGAACTACATTTCCCATGATGCTCAACTAGACTGCAGAGTGCCTAAGCAGCATGTGAAGTGTAATTTTAAAACATCTGTGGTGCCAAGGTTAGCCATTACTGCCCTACATGAATCATGAAAGTTTAATTTTGAATAGACTGTCCCTTTAAGTTTTAAATAGGCTTTGGGTTATGAACTTTGAATACGTTTGTTGCACTTTATAAGGAACTATAGGGTCTTAACAAAGGCTCATGATGGAGATGGAATGTTGACCAATTTTAATCTATTTCGTACTAAAATAAATAATGTATATTTAAAAAACAAAACCTGTGACGGTAAAGAGAGAGCTGTGACAGTGTGACACACTATTTCAAGTCTTTTATCCAGCTTGCACTATGAAAAGGAATCTCAAACTATGTAGATCTCTTCTTGCATGGTCACCCAGGCTAAGAAATTTGTAATTGTTATATCTAATACTTAATATGTTTATGTAACATTTATTTTCGTGATTCAGATAGAACATACATTTTTAAACAACTTTCCAATTTACTTCTATGATCTAATTTGCTTTGTTCTTTTGTTATCCTTTGTTTAAAAGCATACCTAGGTAGGATCCGGAGCAGCAATGCACTACAGGGATCTAGCTGCTGATCAGTGGCTGCATATATGTCTCTTGTCATACGCTCACTTGATGTGTTCAGCTAGCTCCCAGTAGTGCATTGCTGCTCCTTCAACAAAGGATACCAAGAGAATACAGTACTGTTGATAATAGTAAAAAACTGTTGGAAAGTTGTTAAAAAACATAATTTTTGTAAGAATTTACCTGATAAAGTAATTTCTTTCATATTGGCAAGAGTCCATAATATACAAAAAGTTCAAGCAGCACCTCCACTTGTACAGAAATATTAATTTATTGTACCAAGGCACAAAAATCCATGACGTTTCGGGCTCAAATGCCCGAAACGTCATGGATTTTTGTGCCTTGGTACAATAAAATGTATATTTCTGTACAAGTGGAGGTGCTGCTTGAACTTTTTGTATATTGTGATTCGTTTGGAGCCTTGGCAGTAGCTCCTCAGGCTTGCACTCCCATCACCAGTGCTGGAAGATATTACCTTGTCTTATATCTATCTTTATGGCAAGAGTCCATAAGCTAGTGATGTATGGGATATACAATCCTACCAGGAGGGGCAAAGTTTCCCAAACCTCAAAATGCCTATAAATACACCCCTCACCACACCCACAATTCAGTTTAATGAATAGCCAGGAAGTGGGGTGATAACGAAAGGAGTAAAAAGCATCAACAAAGGAATTTGGAAATAATTGTGCTTTATACAAAAAATCATAACCACCACAAAAAGGGTGGGCCTCATGGACTCTTGCCAATATGAAAGAAATTAATTTATCAGGTAAGTTCTTACATATATGTTTTCTTTCATGAAATTGGCAAGAGTCCATGAGCTAGTGACGTATGGGATAGCAATACCCAAGATGTGGAACTTCCACGCAAGAGTCACTAGAGAGGGAGGGATAAAAATAAAAACAGCCATTTTTTATTTTTAAAGAAAAAACTTAAAACATAAGCAGAAGAATCAAACTGAAACAGCTGCCCGAAGAAGTTTTCTACCAAAAACTGCTTCCGAAGAAGCAAATACATCAAAACGGTAGAATTTAGTAAATGTATGCAAAGAAGACCAGGTTGCTGCTTTGCAAATCTGATCAACTGAAGATTCATTCTTAAAAGCCCATGAAGTGGAGACTGAACTAGTAGAATGAGCTGTAATTCTCTGAGGCGGGGATTGACCCGACCCCAAATAAACTGAATGAATCAAAATCTTTAAGCACGAAGCCAAGGAAATGGCAGAAGCCTTCTGACCTTTCCTAGAACCAGAAAAGATAACCAAAGAATTTTTAGGATTAGGACACAAGGAAGGGACAACAATTTCTCTATTAATGTTGTTAGAATTCACAACCTTAGGTAAGTATTTAAATGAAGTCCGCAAAAGCGCCTTATCCTGATGAAAAATCAGAAAAGGAGATTCACAAGAAAGAGCAGATAATTTAGAAACTCTTCTAGCAGAAGAGATGGCCAAAAGGAACAACACTTTCCAAGAAAGTAGTTTAATGTCCAAAGAATGCATAGGCTCAAATGGAGGAGCCTGTAAAACCTTCAAAACCAAATTAAGACTTCAAGGAGGAGAGATTGATTTAATGACAGGCTTGATACAAAAAAAGCCTGTACAAAACAGTGAATAGCAGGAAGCTTAGCAATCTTTCTGTGAAATAAGAGAAAGAGCAGATATTTGTCCCTTCAAGGAACTTGCAGACAAACCCTAATCCAAACCATCCTGAAGAAACTGTAAAATTCTAGGAATTCTGAAAGAATGCCAAGCGAATTTATGAGAAGAACACCATGAAAATAAGTCTTCCAAACTCGATAATAAATCTTTCTAGAAACAGATTTACGAGCCTGTAACATAGTATTAAACACTGAGTCAGAGAAACCTCTATGACTAAACACTAGGCATTCAATTTCCATACCTTCAAATTTAATGATTTAAAATGCTGATGGAAAACAGACCTTGAGACAGAAGATCCGACCTTAATGGAAGAGGCCAAGGTTGGCAACTGGACATCCGAACAAGATCTGCATACCAAAACCTGTGAGGCCATGCTGGAGCTACCAGCAATACAAACGACTGTTCCATGATGATTTTGGATATTACTCTTGGAAGAAGAACTAGAGGCGGGAAAATATAATCAGGTTGGTAGCACCAAGGAAGTGTCAATGCATCCACTGCTTCCGTCTGAAGATTACTGGACCTGGACAGGTACCTGGGAAGTTTCTTGTTTAGATGAGAAGCCATCAAATCTATTTCTGGAACACATCTGAACAATCTGAGAAAACACATCTGGATGGAGAGACCACTCCCCCAGATGTAAAGTCTGACGGCTGAGATAATCCGCTTCCCAATTGTCTACACCTGGGCTATGTACTACAGAAATTAAACAAGAGCTGGATTCCGCCAAAGAAAGTATTCAAGATACTTCTTTCACTGTGAGTCCCACCCTGATGATTGACATATGCCACAGCTGTGATATTGTCTGTCTGAAAGCAAATTAACAGTTCTCTCTTCAACAGAGGCCAAGCCTGAAGAGCCCTGAAAATTGCACAGGGTTCCAAAATATTGATTGGTAATCTCGTCCTCTTGAGATTTCCAACCTCTTGTGCTGTCAGAGATCCCCAAACAGCTCCCCAACCTGAAAAGACTTGCATCTGTTGTGATCACATTCCAGGTTGAACGAACCAAAGAGGCCCCTAGAACTTTACGATGGTGATTTAACCACCAAGTCAGAGATAGTCGAACATTGGGCTTTAAGGATATTAATTGTGATATCCTTGTATAATCTCTGCACCATTGATTCAGCATACAAAGCTGGAGAGGTCTCATATGAAAACGAGCAAAGGGAATCACGTCCGATGCTGTAGTCATGTGACCTAAAACTTCCATGCACATAGCTACTGAAGGAAATAATAGAGACTGAAGGTTCCGACAAGCTGAAACCAATTTTAATTGTCTCTTGTCTGTTAGAGAAAGAGTCATGGATACTAAATCTATCTGGAAACCTAAAAAGGTGACCCTTGTCTGAGGAATTAAGGAACTTTTTGGTAAATTGATCCTCCAACCATGTCTTTGAAGAAACAACAGTAGTTGATTTGTGTGAGATTCTGCAGAACATAAAGACTGAGCAAGTACCAAGATATCGTCCAAATAAGGAAACACCGCAACACCCCGCTCTCTGATAACAGAGAGTAGGACACTGAGAACCTTTGAAAAGATTCCTAGAGCTGTCGCTAGGCCAAAAAGGAAGAGCAACAAATTGGTAATGCTTGTCTAACAAAGAGAATCTCAGAAACTGATAGCAATCTGGATGAATCAGAATATGAAGATATGCATCCTGTAAGTCTATTGTGGGCATATAATGCCCTTGCTGAACAAAAGGCAGAATAGACCTTATAGTTACCATTTTGAAAGTTGGTACTCTTACATATTGATTCAAAATTTTTAGATCCAAAACTGGTCTGAATGAATTTTCTTTCTTTGGAACAATGAATAGATTTGAATAAAACCCCAGACCCTGTTCCTGAAACGGAACTGGCATGATTACCCCAGATAACTCCAGGTCTGAAACACACTTCAGGAAAGCCTGAGCCTTACTGGGTTTGCTGGAATGCATGAGAGAAAAAATCTTCTCACAGGCGGTCTTACTCTAAATCCTATTCTGTATCCCTGAGAGACAATATTCTGAATCCAATGATTTTGGACTGAATTGATCCAAACATCTTAGAAAAATCTTAATCTGCCCCCTACCAGCTGAGCTGGAATAAGGGCCGCACCTTCATGCAGACTTGGGAGCTGGCTTTGATCTCTTAAATGGCTTGGATTTATTCCAATTTGAAGAAGGCTTCCAATTGGAAACAGATTCATTGGGGAAGAATTAGATTTCTGATCCTTATTTAAGAACGAAAATGGTTAGAAGCTTTAGATTTACCCTTAGATCTTTATCTTGAGGCAAAAAACTCCCTTCCCCCCAGTGACAGTTGAAATTATTGAATCCAACTGTGAACCAAATAATTTATTACCTTGGAAGGAAAGAAATAGCAATCTGGACTTAGAAGTCATATCAGCATTCCAAGATTTAAGCCACAAAGCTCTTCTAGCTAAAATAGCTAAAAACATAGATTTAACATCAATTTTGATAATATCAAAAAATTGCATCACAAATGAAATTATTAGCATGTTGAATCAAGTTAACAATGCTAGACAAATCATGATCTGATACTTGTTGCGCTAAAGTTTCCAACCAAAAGGTTGAAGCAGCTGCAACATCAGCCAAAGAAATTGCAGGCCTAAGAAAAAGACCTGAAAATAAATAAACTTTCCTTAGATAAGATACAAGTTTCCTATCTAAAAGATCTTTAAAAGAAATACTATCTTCCATAGGAATAGTAGTACATTTAGCAAGAGTAGAGATAGCCCCATCAACTTTGGGGACCTTTTCCCAAAACTCCAATCTAACTACTGGCAAAGGATACAATTTTTTTTTTATTTTTTTTTTGATCTTTCAAAAGAGCTTTATTCAAAAATTGTAAACATACATATTATGCGATAAATGTAAGCGGTTTACATCAAAATTGTCTTATTTTTAAATGTCCAACCAAGTAACTATGATTGATATAAGACATCTATAAGTTGAACAAGATTTGCGTAATATTATTTCAGTATGTTTCTTAACTTATAACTTTTAGACCATTATATATATACATACATATAGCCTATGTCGGTCTCTTATGAGCCTGTATCTTTATAATAGGTTATAATATAGAGTAAAATTAACATAACAAATTTGCTTCCTGTTGTATGGAGCAAAAACCACACCTGAGCACAGTAAAAAAGATGTTGCAATATGTTGGTGACAGTCCAGCGACATAACCAGCTATTAACATATGTAGAATTGAGCACAAATGATATAAGTGTTATAATTGCTATCACACAGCTGAACTAGCATAAAGTGATTGGTTAATAAATATAAGGGTACATTTCCTTTATCACCTAGGTTTGTTGAAGCGGAGCGCTTATAATTAAATTATACTATATAAATGTAACAGTCCAGACCATTTGCAGAAAAACACAATATAACCAACAAGAATACCACAACCTATATGGGCCAGGGGAGTATATATTTTTGACATATTGTCTGGAATTGTTAAGATTAACATTTGTTTTAAGCTTTGCCATATAGTTCCCTCATATTGCAATCACTTTTTAGAAGGGAGGTCATCATAAGTACTGTCTGCAACCTATATACAACTTAATTAACAGATAAAGAGTTCACCACACACCAGGCTCCAATAATACATTCTTGCCCTCAGTTTTTATCCTGTATACAGTGATCTCTAACAACTACTCACGTCTGGACTAGGTAATTCTAAGCAATATATGATTAAAGCATTGAGAATATTAGGTTCATTTCATGTAAAACAGCTTACTTTGATATATATTGGGAACTGATACTGAGAACATATGCCTCTAATATAGTCTTACTGGTGGTAATTACTGCGGACAGTATTAGAGATGCAGTAGAGGAATAGTCTTTAGCCCTCTTCGAAGTATGTGATCGTTTGATCAATAGTGTGATGTAGATCCCATATACGGCGCTTTACAGTGGCTAAAAATCACTTATGGAGGGTGCGCATGCCTGGTGGTTCATGAGTGGGAGTACAGGTGTTAAGTGACCGCCACTGCTTGAAGCAGTGATGTGCAGTCACTAGAGGCAGGTGAGGCAGTGCTTCACCTCTCATATGGGCAAAAATATATTTATTTTTTTTTGGCTTTAAAAAAAAAATTGTAATTTTTTCCCCCAGCATTTTTTTTCCTCACAGCTACATGTTGTGCAATGGAGAGGCTCAAGCAGGTCTGCCCACCATTACACAACATTCTGTGCCACCTACTGGATGCAAGTGGTTAAGATCATTGCATGGCCCATTAACTGCTTATTTGAGGCAGTCCTATTTGGGCTGAACCAATCCAGTGAGAGGCATTAGTAAGTGGAACATAGGGTTGGGGCTGGATGCTAAATCATATAAAACAAAACAAAAACGGAAAAAAACAACTTTCATATATTTTGTTGCTGTCCTGTGAACCTGCTAGCTTTGCTAAAGTGAAAAAGAGAGTTCTGTTCTTCCCCTCTAAGTGCAGTGGAATGTGCCACTGTCACTTCCTGAATCCTTACAGAGCAGGAAAGGGAGAGAGGCACAGAGAGCAGTGTTTCAGCCACATCTTATTAAAGTAAGATTTTACTGAAAGGGATTCTGTTAGTGAAAATGATAATTTAATGAATGTGGTTTAGTGTTTTTTTACTCTTTTACAGCAGGGTCTTTTTTGTATTTTGTTTACTCAAACTTTACACCCACTAACTTAGCAGCTTGCCTCTGTACTTCACACTAAATTATAGACTAATTTTATGAACTCTCTGTAGCTCTGCTGTTTTATTACTTTAAAATGCAGTGGTCCCCCCCCCCCTTGTGTGTGTGTGTCTCTCTCTCTATCTATCCATCTCTCTCCTCATGTGTTGTTCTCCCCCATGGTCTCTTTCTCTCTCTGTCTCTCTTCCTCCCCCTCTGACTCTCATACCTTATGTAATGAACAAATCTATAAGCATAATTTGCAGCATTAAAGTAAAAAGTATGTTTTAAACATATTTTAATGGGCATGGATTTCTAGATCTCATAATCAGAGAAAGCATTGTGTTATCTGGCAAGAGTTTCTGTTACAATCCTTTTAGACTAAAATCAGATGTTTACTAAGTTGACCAGTTTTCCAAGACACCATTTAAAGGGACATGAAATCCATATGAAACCCATATGCAAATTTAAATAACTTTCCAATTTACATCTAATATCTAATTGTCTTTATTCTTTTGATGTCCTTTGTTGAAAATCATATCTAAATATGCTCAGTAGCTGCTGATTGGTGGCTGCACATAGATACCTCATGTGATTGGCTCACCCATGTGCATTGCTATTTCTTCAACAAAGGATATCTAAAGAATGAAGGCGTATCCTAGCCACTGCCTCACCAGCCTCTGACGTCACTGCACGTCACTGGCTTGAAGGTAGCCCACTGTATACTTCAGATTTTAGGTTTCCTATCGCATGGGATTGAATTATGTCCTTAAGGGCCTGCGGAATACTTTCAGGGAAGATCCCTTTTGCTATTGACAGTGGTTCCCGCAGTACCAGAAGCACTGGATCAAGGGACGCAATTTTATTCATATCCACAGGCTCCTGAACATCCAGTGTCTGCGTAAGCATAAGTGGGCCAGTGGAACTTAGGTGTTCTTGAGTAGTTTTAGTTAACTGTCCACTGTTCTATTGGGAAGAATATGCGGGGAGAAGCGTTTCTGTGCTATTGCCTGTGCCTTCCGACTGTTATCGTAGGTTGCTGCTTGCAGATCATTCTGTTCAGGCGCTTCTGCTATCATGCGCTCTAAGAGGTCTCTGGGTAGGGCGCTTTGATAGAGCTTCTGTAGCATTTTATCTAATTTAGCAAAGCGCTGGTCTAAGTGCTGCGTTAGATCAGTTTCCCATACAGCCGTCATCTTGTGATATTCTTCTTTCGAGTGCACTGGAAATCAAGGCCTCACCAGTCTGTCAGCCCAAAGAAGGTATGTCGTGGCTTTTGGTGATGTAGATAGATGCAGTAAGGCAGATGTGTTCTGCCAGCACTGGTAACCCGGTGGATCCGGGGGGGGAACGATACCTAAGTATAGGCCGCCGCCCTAGGTTTTAAACTGCCGATCTGTAGCCCTGTAGTCATGAAAACAGCAATCAAGAACAAAAATATAGCCCCAGTCTGAGGTGCAGCTATTGTATGAATAATAGTGTAGTTGATTTTGCTGTTGTAACTCTTTAATCAGCGGATTAGAGAGGATCTTATGCAGAGCTCACAGAAAATGCATCCATGCCGGTACGCTGTTCAGACACGCCCCCCAGGATACCATTTTTAAAACCTTAAAGAAGGAATAAAAGAAGTACCAGGCCTATTCCGTTCCTTAGAAATCATATCAGAAATAGCATCAGGAACTGGAAAAACCTCTGGAATAACCACAGGAGGTTTATAAACAACATTTAAACGTTTACTAGTTTTAATATCAAGAGGACTAGTCTCCTCAATATCCAATATAATCAACACTTCTTTAACAAAGAACAAATGTACTCCATTTTAAATAAATAAGTAGATTTGTCAGTGTCAATATCTGAGGAAGGATCTTCTGAAGCAGATAGATCCTCATCAGAGGAGGATAATTCAGTATGTTATCGGTCATTCTAAATTTCATCAACTTTATGAGAAGAATTTTTTTTTAAAAGACCTTTTCATTTATTAGAAGGCGGAATGGAAGACAAAGCCTTCTGAATAGAATCAGCAATAATTCTTCTAAATTCACAGATATATCTAGTACATTAAAAGAACAGCAACAGGCAATGTACTATTACTGATGGACACATTCTCTGCATGTGAAAGTTTATCATGACAACCATTACAAACCACAGCTGGAGATATATTCTCCACAAGATTACAACAAATGTACTTAGCTTTGGTAGAACTGTTATCAGTTAGCAGGATTCCAACAGTGATTTCTGAGACAGGATCAGATTGAGACATCTTGCAAATGTAAGAGAAAAAAACAACATATAAAGAAAAATTATCAATTTCCTTATATGGCAGTTTCAGGAATGGAAAAAAAATGCAAACAGCATAGCCCTCTGATAGAGAAAAAAGGCAAGAGGCATATAGGAATGGGATTTAAAAAAATGAAAATATTTGGCGCCAAGTATGACGCACAAACAAACAGAGCAAATTTTTTGGCGCTAACAACATCTGGAAATGACACACTCGCGTCATTGAAGACTAAACCTTGTGAAAGGACTCTGCGTCGACAAAGATGCCGGAAATGACGAATTTGTGTCATCGAACGTAACTTCGCGCCAAAAAAATCTTGCGCCAAAAATGACGCAATATAGTTTTGCATTTTGCGCCCTCGCGAGCCTAATTCTACCTGCGAATTTAAAATGACAGTCAATTGAAAAAAGTCTATACCCCAGGTAAGAAATAAATTTTCCTAAAAAATGCATTTCCCAGATATGAAACTGACGGTCTGCAAAAGGAAATATACTGAAACCTGAATCATGGCAAATATAAGTACAATACATATATTTAGAACTTTATATAAATACATAAAGTGCCAAACCATAGCTGAGAGTGTCTTAAGTAATGAAAACATACTTACCAAAAGACACCCATCCACATATAGCAGATAGCCAAACCAGTACTGAAACAGTTATCAGTAGAGGTAATGGAATATAAGAGTATATCGTCGATCTGAAAAGGGAGGTAGGAGATGAATCTCTACGACCGATAACAGAGAACCTATGAAATAGATCCCCATGAGGAAAACTATTGCATACAATAGGTGATACTCCCTTCACATCCCTCTGACATTCACTGTACTCTGAGAGGAATCGGGCTTCAAAATGCTGAGAAGCTCATATCAACGTAGAAATCTTAGCACAAACTTACTTCACCACCTCCATAGGAGGCAAAGTTTGGCCCCTATTTAAGAAAGTCTGGCGGACCTGATTCGACAGTGCGGATCAGGTCCGCCAGACCTTGCTGAATACGGCGAGCAATACGCTCACAAGAGCTGCTGGTGCAACGCCGCCCCCTGCAGACTTGGGGCCAATTTCCGACGATGAGGTTATGGAGCAACGGTCTTTGTGACTGCTGCTTCATAACTGCTGTTTCTGGCGAGCCTGGAGGCTCGCCAGAAACACGGGGCATCAAGCTCCATTCGGAGCTTTATAGATAGGCCCCATTGCCTCAGACTTTGCTTGGCCCAGTAAGATCTACTTACATAGTGTTGCGACTACGGTTGCCACCTCAGCTATGTTTTCCTGGACACTTATGAGTTACACATGCTGCAGGGTAAGCAGGGAGGAACATGTATTGTGCTGTCCAGAGACACAATACATGTTCTTCCCTGCTTACCCTGCAGCATGTATAACTCATAAGTGTCCAGGAAAACATGGCCGAGGTGGCAACCCTAGTTGTGACCTATCTGGGAATGACTCGGATAGTTCAGGTTTCCATTTGTGTGTATGGATTTAAAGTGGAGTCAGACATGTCCGGGTTTTGTGGGAAACATTCACAGCCAAAAAAGGTGACATTGTGCATTTGCAACATACTGCACATATCTACAGTTATTTCTCCTTTGGTTGTGTGTCTGTCTTTGTGTGGGAGTGTGTCTGTGGTGTGTGTAAGTGTCTTTGTCTGTGAAAGTGTGTGTGTCTTTGTGTTTGTCAGTGTCTGTGTGTGAAAGAGTGAGTGTGTCTGTGTGTGTGAGAGAGAGAGAATGTGTGTGTGTGTTAGTGTGTGAGAGAATGTGTGTGAGTATGTGAGAGAATGTGTGTGTGTGTGTGTGTGTTAGTATGTGAGAGAATGTGTGTGTGTGTAAGTGTGTGAGAGAATGTGTGTGTTAGTGTGTGAGAGAATGTGTGTGTGTGTTAGTGTGTGAGAGAATGTGTATGAGTATGTGAGAGAATGTGTGTGTGTGTGTGTGTGTTAGTGTGTGAGAGAATGTGTGTGTGTGTTAGTGTGTGAGAGAATGTGTGTGTGTGTGTTAGTGTGTGAAAGAATGTGTGTGTGTGTGTGTGTGTTAGTGTGTGAGAGAATGTGTGTGAGTATGTGAGAGAATGTGTGTGTGTTAGTGTGTGAGAGAATGTGTGTGTGTGTTAGTGTGTGAGAGAATGTGTGTGAGTATGTGAGAGAATGTGTGTGTTAGTGTGTTAGAGAATGTGTGTGAGTATGTGAGAGAATGTGTGTGTGTGTGTGTTAGTGAGAATGTGTGTGTGTGTGTTAGTGTGTGAGAGAATGTGTGTGTGTGTTAGTGTGTGAGAGAATGTGTGTGTGAGTATGTGAGAGAATGTGTGTGTGTGTGAGTATGTAAGAAAATGTGTGTGTGTGTTAGTGAGAATGTGTGTATGTGTTAGTGTGTGACACAATGTGTGTGTGTTAGTGAGAATGTGTGTGTGTTAGTGTGTGAAAGAATGTGTGTGTGTGAGCATTAGTGTCCTTGTGTGTGTCTTTGTGTATGGTAGATAGAGAGTGTGAATATCTATGTGTGAGCAAGAGTTTTCAGGCTTGGCCTGAACTAAAGGTGGAAATACTATACATACACCCCTGCTATTAATTGCTGTATTCACTGGCTCACCCAGTCCCATTTTCCTTTGTATTATTATTATCTATATCATCATTGAGCTATGAGGTATTAAAGGTTGCACTCAGCTTGTCTGTAGGTTGGTTACTCATTTCCTAGACTGTATTACATCATCCTGTCAGTCCAGTTGCAAAAAGAAAATGTTCTTTATCCCTTGCCAGATTTCCATGTAAGGAATACCTCTGAGTGGAATTTGTTTGGCTTCAGGCACCATTAAGCCTCTTTTGCTATATTCTTGAACATACCTTTGTTTTTGTAATGTTTACCTTTCAGCTGTAGTTCAAGTTAGACTTATGAACCAGAGACCAAGTAAAAAATGCATTATTAAAACACAAAAAAAAACCTAACAAACAAAAAAAAATCTGATGGAACTTTTCACTAAACTACTACTCCCAAATTACATGTATATTTAACACTTAGGGGTTGATTTATGAAGCAGTAGATGCTACTTCCAACCCACTCCGTTTCAGGTTCGCGAATCAGATCTGTCAATCATTCCGATCGTATCTCATCGGGATGATTGTATCCGCCGCCTCAGAGGTGGTCGACGAGTTAAGGAGCTGCTTCTTAACTTACATTTCCGGTGAGCCGGAAAGTACGGGGGTAGATAGTAGTATCCGCTGCTTGGTAAATCTACCCCCAAGTGCTAAGACAGCTGCCTAATTACTGTATTAATAATACTAAGAACAATAATAATAATAATACAGGAACGAATCCCCAAATCCAGATTTCCAAACTTATTCTGTAATCCAAACTTTTTAATTAATATTTAATATTGCCTGTAAGTCACAATATTCTCTGTCTGTGTCTTTAAAGGGACACTGAACCCAAATTATTTCTTTTGTGATTCAGAGAGAGCATGCAATTTTAAGAAACTTTCTAATTTACTCCTATTATCAAATGTTCTTTATTCTATTGGTATCTTTATTTGAAATGCAAGAATGTAAGTTTATTTTTGGTGAACAACCTGGGTTGTTCTTGCTGATTGGTGGATAAATTCATCCACCAATAAAAAAAAGTGCTGTCCAGAGTTCTGAACCAATAAAAAAGCTTGGCTGCCTTTTTTTTTTCAAATAAAGATAGCAAGAGAACGAAGAAAAATTGATAATAGGAGTAAATTAGAAAGTTGCTTAAAATTGCATGCTCTATTTGGGTTCAGTGTCCCTTTAATTTGATTTTTGTGTTCTAAAATGCAAATAGTCTATATTTATTTAAAACAACAAATATTACCTTTCTGATTACAGTACTATACTTTCTTCCTGAGGATACTATGTATAATAAAAGTTTTAACAATGATATAAAACTTCCGTTAGGTTGCATGTATAAGCTGTATTGTGACATGTAAATATTGCCTAAATTACATAAGATATTGTTGTATACACTTGGGGTAGATTTAGCAAGCAGCGGATGCTGCAATCTACCCCCGAAGTTTTCGGCTCGCTGGAAACTTAAGTTAATAAGCAGCAGTCATAAGACCGCTGCTCCTTAAGTCATCTGCCACCTCTGAGACAGCGGACAGCAATTATCCCGATTAGATGCGATTGGGATGATTGACACCCCCTGCTAGCGAATCTGCAGCAAATCTGCAGGGGTTGGCATTGCACAAGCATTTCATAAGAAATGCTTGTGCAATGTTAAATGCCGACAGTGTAAGCTGTCAGCATTTAGCGATGTCGGGCAGACATGATTCGCCACAGCAAATCAAGACCGCCCGCAAGTTGATAAATCAGCCCCTTGGACCCATTCCCTCTCCAAACTGTCCCATTATACAGATAAAAATATTCTGAATTCCATTTTTTTTCCAGTCCAAAGCAGTTTGTATAAAGGATTTTCTACCTCTAATAATAAACCGTCACATGGACACTCTCCAGTCAGTTTTGTTAAAGGCACAGTAAAGTCAACATTAAACTTTCATGATTCAGATACCGTATGCAATTTTCAACAACTTTCCAATTTACTTCTATTATATAATTTGCATTGTTCTCTTGGTATCATTTGTTTAAAAGCATACCAAAATAGGTTCAGGAGCAGCAATGCACTACTGGGAGCTAACTGCTCATTGGTAGCTGCAAATATATGCATCATGTCATTAGCTCATCCAATGGGTTCAGGTAGCTCCTAGTAGTGAATTGTTGCTCCTTCAACAAAGGATAACAAGAGAATGAAGCAAATTAGATAATAGAAGTTCATTGGAAAGTTGTTTAAAATTGTATGTTCTATGTGAATCGTGAAAGAAAACATTTGGGTTTCATGTCCCCTTAAAGTGAAGGTAAACTTTGATGAATGAAAGCCCGTGTTTTAAAAATACTATTAAAAACAGGGGCACTTTCATTCATCAAAGTTTACAAAGCAGCCGTTTTGATGAAAAAATTACCTTTTTTTTCTTTTCACAGCCAGAGCAGCTTCCCCTCCTGGAAATCCTCTCTTCACACGTCAGCAATAACTAATCACGGGTTCCTCCAATCACAGCATGGCCTCAGGCAATGACTACCCTGGGGGGAAAGCTGTGATTGGAGGAAGCCGGATTAGTCATTGATGACGTGTGAAGAGAGGATCTCCAGGAGGGGGAAGCTGCTCTGGCTGTGCAAAGAAGCGAGGTAAGTTTTTAATAAAACTGTTGCTTTGTTTAATGAAAGTGCCCCTCTTTTTAATAGTATTTTTTTTTTAAAAAAGGGCTTTCATTCATCAAAGTTTACCTTCACTTTAAGTAAACAAATCAACATTTAACTGACAAAATTTACTTCAAGACAGATGGTGACGAGTGAGTCACTAGCTCTTCAAAATTAAAGGTCAGTGGCCCAAACAAGAACTCTGTTCGACTCTACCTATGGCAAAAACAAGGTGTTCAGGAGCTCTTTTAACCTCTGCCCCTCCCAATTCAGTTTAGCCATCACCTTTTACCATCTGAGGGAAAAAACGACTCCGACCCTTAAATGGACATGAATGTCAGAATTAAAGGGACATGAAACACTTTGAGATGGTAATATAAAATGATAAATTATATATATATATATATATATATATCTATATATATCTGCAATATAATTTCATTATTTATTGTGTCCCCTTTTCTGTAATTCCATTCTAAAACTGTGAGCTTTTCAGTTCCTGTTACAAGTGGAAAGTGCAGAACACTCTAGTGACCTATTTATAACTGTCCCTAATTGGCCACAACAAAGAAGGCAATCTAAGTTACAACATGGCAGCTCCCATTGTTTTATAAACACTAAAACTTTACACTTATTTTGTCAATATTTAAACAGCTAATAAAACTTTAAAAACTACATCTGCCATATGCATATTATTCTCAGACTAATCATTTCTTTGAATGCAACATTCTATCTAGCATTTGATGAGTATTTAATGTCCTTTTAAGTGCATGCAATTTTAGAAGAATTTTAAATGTACGTCTATTATTATATTTACCCAGTTCTCTTGGTATTCTTCATTGAAACTCATACCTAGCTAGGCTCAAGAGCAGCAGTGCACTTCTGGGAGCTAGATGGCGATTGCTGCCACTTATTATTGGCTCACCAGATGTGTTCAGCCCTTTGTAGGTGTTAAACACATAGTTATATACAAGCAATAGCTTAATAACAAAATGTTCTAACACATAAGAGCATTTTCTTTTTGAACTTGTATGTCTTTTTAAGCCCCCCCCCCCATATTGCTACGCCATAAATAACAGCTCACATCTAGGGGAGAGATACATTTCAATCCGTGGTCTTAGCAAGGTTCTCAAATACCTCAACCATAGCTATGGACAACTATTCATAGCAAGGTTCTCAAATACCTCAACCATAGCTATGGACAACTATTCATAGCAAGGTTCTCAAATACCTCAACCATAGCTATGGACAACTATTCATAATCCTAAGGAAGTCATTATAAACTCATGTTGCCACCAACAATCAGTCTTTAAAGGGATAGAAAGGTCACAATTGAAATGTGCATTGGTTTATTTCAGTTTTAAATAGAAGCATTTTTGCAATGTACTTCTGTTAGTAAAAAAAAGTGTCTAGTAAAATGTATTACTCTTTTTAAGTGACATATGCACATATGCTGTGAGGGCTTGTGCACCTGTATTCAAACCTGGAGTGTTTTGCATTTGTGAAGATTTAATTTGTGTCACAGACAGCAGCCATTGCTTAGATGTGGTGTTTGAATGCTGGTGGGTGCATGGGGCACTGACAGCATATGTGCGTATGCTGCTGAAAATGTTGCCCTTTATATCCCTTTAAAAAAGAGCAGGCATTGCAACAATATAATTTTATCAGCTATACATTACTATTTTTTCATTAGACAGATTATATTGTAGATGAGATGCAACTATATTTTTAATCTTCCATAGTCAAACACAGAGGGCTAGATTACAAGTGGAGAGCAAATGTGTGCTCCTGTGAGTGTTTTACCTGCCCTTTAACTTATTTTACCATCACTCACCCAGTTGCAAGTAAAATGTTTGCGTGGTCGCATACTCACGCAGAAAAAAAGACTTTGTAAAGTTGCAGGATCATATTTTAATGGAGCCTCATTTTGAACAAACAAAAATAAATAACAGCCGCCAGCTTGCGCAAACACAAGAACAGGATTGCAATGAGAAATATGAATGTATTTCTATATCTTTATTTATATATGTATAAATGTCTGTAAATACATACAAATATAAATACATATATACTATTGTATAGAAATACATTTATATATATATTTATATATATATGCATATATTTAATTATACATGAGTTCCAATGGATTCCTATGTAAAAGTACATTTGTCCCATTTTTTTATAACACCTGACAAATCTTTGAATATCTCTTTATAACTTTTTATTGCAATTTTTTAAAATCATTTTTATTAATGTTATTATGAGTGTAACTGTACTTTAAAAAGTATTTTTTATGTGTTTTGTGTGACACTTTTTTGACTCACAAAACAGTTAACCAGAGCTCTGAAATCACGGTAATCATTCTAGTATAAATCACAATTGCGCTCTCGCGTTCGCATTTACTTTCAAATTGTAATATGTATGGAATTTAACGTGCACGCAATCAGCGACAAAAAACGGATATTGCTCAAGTGCAAACAATAGTGCGCCACTAGTAATCTAGCCCCGAGTGAATCTTCTGCAGGGGCGTAACAATAGAGGGTGCAAAGTTTGCCATTGCGACTGGGTCTATCGTCTTAGGGGGCCCACAGTCACTGCTGACTACTAGGAATTACTCTGTCAGCTTTGTTTTGCTGAGCTCAGCAAATGCACCACGCACTAAACATGGATATTCACCTCGGCAAATAAATCTGAGCAGCCAGTTTGATCAAAGTGTTCAAAGACATTGATCAGTGCAGCTGCTGCAGCGCCTCTCTAAAAGAACTGTTAAGGCTGTGACACACTGCAAGATGAGCGACATGCAGGGTGTAGATGCGGCTGTGCGTGCTCAGTGTGTCCTGACTTTTCATCTCTGAGCACTCAGCTGCGTCAGGTCGCGTAGCTGAGCACTCACTGATGAAATATTTGAACTTATTTATTTATAAAATATTTTACCAGGAAGGATACATTGAGATTTCTCTCGTTTTCAAGTATGTCCTGGGACCACAAAACATTGCATTGATACAATAGGGTACAATAAAATACAAAAACAATAATGTGAACTGGTCTTGGAGCACTGCTTCAAGCTGCGTCAGATCAGATTTGTTTGCATAGATTACCGTGTCGTCTGCGTACATGTGTACAGTTGAGGATTTGCAGACATTAGGCAAATCATTTATAAATAATGTGAATAGTAGGGGGCCGAGAATGGAACCTTGGGGAACACCACACGTGACTGGGAGAGGGAGGGAGTCACTGTTAGAGACAGAGACATATTGTGATCGATCCGATACATATGATTTAAACCAGGTTAACGGGCGATACCAGAGTTTTTTAGTTTGAGAAGTAGTATGTCATGGTCCACTGTGTCAAAAGCCTTTGCAAAATCAAGGAAAATGTGTTGTGGTGCAAAACAGCTGCTTCGCCTCGCGCCGCATCTCTTGCAGTGTGACACAGCCTTTAGCCTTCCACTGCATGGTGCATTTGCTGAGCGCAGCAAAACAATGCTGACAGAGTAATTCCTCATTCCTGTACTATCTAAGGAGCAGTCAGGGACTTCCTTTCAAACTGTGTGTATGTACAGGTCAAGGGATTGCTGCATTGTGGTTATTCTGATAGGAGCCGTTAGCGAGGCAATTGTATTTGTCACCTTGGCAAATAAATCTAAGCAGCCTGTTGATCAAAGTGTGCACAGAGATTATCAAAGTGTGCACAGAGATTGCTGTAGCACCTCTCTAACAGAAATGTGAGTTTTATGGCTGGGCTGCCAGATTATAAAGGTAAGGACCGTGACCTTCCATGTGTTGTACTGAATCTCTGATTTATTGTGTGTATTGAGCTGACAGTCACCTCCGCAAATAAATCTGAGCAGCCTCTCTCTAAAAGATCTGTGCCTCTCTCTAAAAGTAAGCAGGGAACTACTTCTGCTAATTAACCCTTCTAATTCCAGTTGGAACTGACCAGCAGCCTTCTTAAATTACTGAGGAGAGTTTAAAAACCATTTTTTAAAAACCATTTGATTCTTACTTGCTATGGGTGGGTTCCTAAAGTTTATATCACACAGTCACACTGACATAAGCTGCAGTTACAATGTGTGTGTATGTATATGTGTGTGCATGTATGTGTGTGTGTGTGTGTGTATATATATATATATATATATATTATTTTTTTATTATTATCGGTTATTTGTAGAGCGCCAACAGATTCCGCAGCGCTATTAACAAAGGCGGAGTACAACAAAACAATTATAGGGATCAAATGGGTAGAGGGCCCTGCCAAGAGTTGCACTGTTGTAGTCAGCTCTTGAGAAGGTGATCAACAAACAGCTGGACTCTTAGGCTTACATGCTAAGGGGGTTCAGGGGCTAGCAATGAAGGAGAGGAACTGGTATAAAGCGTAGGTTGTATGCATCCCTGAATAGTAGAGTCTTTAGGGAGCATTTGAAGCTTTTAAAACTAGAAGAGAGTCTTGTGGAGCGAGGCAAAGAGTTCCCCAAGATGGGAGCCAGTCTGGAGAAGTCCTGTAAACGGGAGTGTGATGAGGTGACAAGAGAGGAGGAGAGTAGGAGGTCGTGAGCAGAGTGAAGGGAATGGGAGGGAGAGTATCTGGAGACAAGGTCTGAGATATAGGGGGGAGCAGTGCAGTTGAGGGCTTTGTATGTCAGAATGAGAATTTTGTGTTTGATCCTAGAGGCAAGAGGAAGCCAGTGAAGAGATTGGCAGAGAGGTGCAGCAGATGAAGAGCGACGTGTAAGGAAGATGAGTCTGGCAGAGGCATTCATTATGGATTGTAAAGGAGCTAGGCGGCAGGTGGGGACACCAGAGAGGACAGAGTTGAAGTATCGAGGCAGGAGAGAATGAGAGAGTGGATTAAAATCTTAGTTGTGTCTTGTGTAAGGAAGTGTCTAATTTTAGAGTTGTTTTTAAGGTGGAAGCGACAGGCTTTAGCCAATGACTGAATGTGAGGAGTGAAAGAAAGATCTGAGTCAAATGTGACTCCGAGACATAGGGCATGCGGGGTAGGGGTAACGATGGAGTTGTCGACAGTTATAGAGAGATTGGGGGTGGAGAGTTTAGAAGAAGGGGGGAAAATAAGGAGCTCAGTTTTGGAGAGATTTAGCTTGAGGTAGTGAGAGGACATCCAGTTGGAGATGTGAGAAAGACAGTTAGTGACACGGGTTAGCAAGGAAGGTGAAAGGTCTGGTGCAGAGAAGTAGATTTGGGTGTCATCAGCATACAAATTATATTGTAAACCGTGGGACTTTATTAGGGAACCTAGTGATGACGTGTAGATTGAGAAGAGAAGGGGACCGAGTACAGAGCCTTGCGGTACTCCGACAGAAAGTGGTGACGGGGCAGAGGAGGCCCCAGAGAAGGCTACACTAAAGGTTCGGTTTGACAGGTAGGAAGAGAGCCACGAGAGGGCTATGTCACATATGCCGAAGGATTGGAGGGTTTGGAGCAAGAGAGGGTGGTCAACAGTCTCAAAGGCTGCGGACAGATCAAGGAGAATAAGCAGAGAGAAGTGGCCTTTTGATTTTGCTGTAAGTAGGTAGTTGGTAACCTTAACAATTGCTGTCTCTGTGGAGTGATGGGGACGAAATCCAGATTGCAATGGGTCAAGGAGGGAGTTTATTGTAAGGAAATGGGATAGGCGTGCTTAAGCTAGTTTTTCAAGAAGCTTTGATGTAAGAGGTTGGATGGGGAGGTGGTAGGATCAAGGGAAGGTTTTTTGAGGATAGGTGTGACCAGTGCATGTTTCAGCGATGAGGGAAATATACCGGTGCTGAGGGAGAAGTTGAAAGTGTGTGTGAGTATAGGGGTAAGGGTGGCAGAGAGGGAGGGGAGTAGTTGTGAGGGGATAGGGTCAAGGGGACAGGTAGTGAGGTGAGAGCGCAGTATAAGTGCCGAAACTTCTTCCTCAGTAACAGGGGAGAATGAGCTAAGTTTAAGGTTATGTGGGTTGTGGTTGATTGAGAGCATTTGAGGGGGTGAGAGAATGGAATTATGTTGAGAGCTGATTTCACTTCTGATGGAGTCGATTTTGTTATTGAAGTGGTTGGCAAAGTCTTGAGCTGACAGAGAAGTTGTATTAGGAGGGGGGAGGGCGGAGAAGAGTATTGAAAGTGGAGAACAAACGTTTTGGGTTTGAAGAAAGATTAGAGATAAGAGTAGAGAAATAGTGTTGCTTGTGGAAATTAAGGGCAGAGTAGTAGGAGTTCAAGATAAATTTGTAATGTTTAAAATCAGCTGAACTCCTAGATTTTCTCCAGTGCCGCTCAGCAGTACGGGAACATCTGCTTAGGTATCGTGTCAGAGGAGTATGCCAGGGCTGAGGATGAGTGTTTGATTTCCGAGCTATGGTAAGAGGGGCGAGATTGTCAAGGACGGATGTAAGGGTATAATTATAGTGGCAGATAGATTGGTCAGGACATGAAAAGGAGGAGAAGGATGAGAGGAGAGGTTTGAGGGAATTAGAAAGCTGTTGTTGATCTAATGACATAATGCTTCTGTGAAGTTTGGTGTGAGGAGCAGAAGGAGGGAGAGTTGTAGGGAGGGATGATATGTTTCAAGTAAGGAGAAAGTGGTCAGAAAGAGGAAAGGGGGAGTTTGTGAAGTTTGAGAGGGTGCATCGATAGCTAAAGATCAGGTCAAGGGAGTGACCATCTTTGTGAGTGGTAGAATCAGTCCATTGTGACAAACCGAAAGAGGAAGTGAGTTGCAGAAGTTGTTTTGCAGAGGAGGCAGTGGGATTGTCAAGAGGGATGTTGAAGTCACCAAGAATAAGGGAAGGGGTGTCTGAGGAAAGGAAATAAGGTAGCCAGGCAGCCAAGTGATCTAGAAATTGAGTTGAGGAGCCAGGAGGACGGTATATGACTGCAACACGTATAGAAAGAGGAGAGAATAAGTGAATCATGTGGGTTTCGAATGAGGAAAATGAGAGGGAAGAGATGGGATGTATTTGTTGAAAGGTGCAATGAGAGGAAAGTAAAATACCTACACCACCTCCTTGTCTATTACCAGACCTAGGAGTGTGGCTGAAGTGGAGACCCCCATGTGACAGAGCAGCAGTGGATGCTGTGTCTAGGGGAGAGAGCCAGGTTTCTGTTATGGCCAGAAGGTTGATGGAGTGGGAGATAAAGAGGTCATGTATAGAAGTGAGTTTGTTGCAAAACAGAGCGAGAGTTCCAAAGTGCACTAGTGAAAGGGAAAGTGGCTTTTGATGCAAGAGGAATGTGAGTAAGGTTGTCAGAGTTTTGTTTTTTGAGTCTGTGGGACGGTATACATGGATGTGCACGGCTAGGCAGTTGTTGGGGACCAGGATTAGGGGAGATGTCACCAGCAGTTAGTAAAAGCAAGAGGGAGAGTGACATGAGATGAGATACAGATTTGCAGAAGTGAGACTGCTTTTGAGACAAGGTGCAGGGGGGAGAGAGAGTGTTTAGGAATAGGTAAAGTTCATGAGTACAAAAGTTAGGTGAGTTTAAGAGAGATGGGCTAATGAACAGTGCAGGTGGAGAGGGAGAAGTAGTAATTGAATAATGTAGTTTGTTATAGAGACAGAAGGCAGCAAAAAGGAATAAGAAGATATTAGGCATTTTTACAAAGAGGGAACCAGTTAAACACATAAGGCACAGTATTACAGTAGCAATTGCATAAGAAAACAGTAAGGTATATCAAACATAATATTACAAAAGTACCTGCCTTTTTCTTGCCCCTTGCCCAATCCTTGTTCAATTCTTGTATAATTCTATTGCTAGTGCCTCACTTATAAAATGTTCACTTTAAAAATGTGAAAATATGTTGTTATAGCAATGCACAGGCCAGACTGGTGTGAAATATATGCAGGGAGGGCATATATGTGTGTCTATGTATGCATATGTATATGTGTGTGTGTATGTGTGTGTATGTATATATACAGCGAGTGCAGAATTATTAGGCAAGTTGTATTTTTGAGGATTAATTTTATTATTGAACAACAACCATGTTCTCAATGAACCCAAAAAACTCATTAATATCAAAGCTGAATAGTTTTGGAAGTAGTTTTTAGACCAGGTCTGAGGAAGGGGACACACTGTCCTCGAAACGTCACTAATTTTCTTTGCTAAGTAAAAAGTATTTTGATAAAAGTCCAGTGAGTGAAAGTTCTCTTTTGTTCTTGTATACCTAACTACACTAGCACCCTGGCAGTTGGAAATAAGTGAGAGTGCACATCTCTGCTAGTAATATATATATATATATATATATATATATATATATATATATATATATATATATATATATATACACAGTTGTATGCAAAAGTTTAGGCACCCCTGACAATTTCCATGATTTTCGTTTATAAATAATTTGGTGTTTGGATCAGCAATTTCCTTTTGATCTATCAAATAACTGAAGGACACAGTAATATTTATTTAGTGAAATGAGGTTTATTGGAATAACATAAAATGTGCAATATGCATCCAAACAAAATTAGACAGGTGCATAAATTTAGGCATCCTTGTCATTTTGTTGATTTGAATACCTGTAACTACCTAGCACTGATTAATTGGAACACACAATTGGTTTGGTGAGCCTTGAACTTCTCTTTGACGCTCCTCTGAAGAGTGGCGACATGGGGGCCTCAAAACAACTCTCAAATAACCTGAAAACAAAGATTGTTCAACATTATGGTTTAGGGGAAGGCTACAAAAAGCTATCACAGAGATTTAAGCTGTCAGTGTCCACTGTGAGGAACATAGTGAGGAAATGGAAGACCACAGGCACAGTTCTTGTTAAGGCCAGAAGTGGCAGGCCAAGTAAAATATTGGAGAGGCAAAGGATGGTGAAAACGGTCAAAAACAGCCCACAGACCACCTCCAAAGACCTACAACATCATCTTGCTGCAGATGGTGTCACTGTGCATCGTTCAACAATTCAGCGCACTTTGCACAAGGAGAAGCTGTATGGGAGAGTGATGCGGAAGAAGCCTTTTCTGCACACACGCCACAAACAGAGTCGCTTGAGGTATGCAAATGCACATTTTGACAAGCCAGCTTCATTTTGGAAGAAGGTGCTGTGGACTCATGAAACAAAGATTGAGTTATTTGATCATAACAAGGGGTGTTATGCATGGCAGCAAGAGAACACAGCGTTCCAAGACAAACACTTGCTAGCCACAGTAAAATTTGGTGGATGTTCCATCATGCTGTGGGGCTGTGTGGCCAGTGCCGGTACTGGGAATCTTGTTAAAGTTGAGAGTCGCATGGATTCCACTCAATATCAGCAGATACTTGAGAATAATGTTGAGGAATCAGTCACAAAGTTGAAGTTACGCCGGGGCTGGATATTTCAACAAGACAACGACCCAAAATACTGCTCACAATTTTCTCTGGCATTTATGCAGAGGAACAAGTACAATGTTCTGGAATGGCTATCCCAGTCTCCAGACCTGAATATCATTGAAAATCTGTGGGGTGATTTGAAGCAGGCTGTCCATGCTCGGCAACCATCAAACCTAACTGAACTGGAGATGTTTTGCAAGGAGGAATGGTCCAAAGTACCTTCATCCAGAATCCAGACACTCATTACAGGCTATAGGAAGCGTCTAGAGGCAGTTATTTCTACTAAAGGAGGGTATACTAAATATTGATGCAATATTTCTGTTGTGGTGCCCAAATTTATGCACCTGTCTAATTTTGTTGCTTATTGCACATTTTCTGTTAATCCAATAAACCTCATTTCACTACTGAAGTATTATTGTGTCCTTTAGTTATTTGATAGATCAAAATGAAAATGCTGATCCAAACACCCAATCATTGATAAATGAAAATCATGGAAATTGTCAGGGGCGCCTAAACTTTTGCATCCGATTTTATTTTTGTGTATGTATGTATGTATGTATGTATGTATGTATGTGTGTGTATGTATGTATGTATGTGTGTGTGTGTGTGTGTGTGTGTGTATGTATATTTGTGTATATGTGTATATATATTTGTGTGTGTGTATGTATGTGTGTGTTTACATGTGTGTGTGTGTGTATGTATATATATATTTGTGTGTATGTATGTATGTATGTGTGTGTATGTGTGTGTGTATATATATATATATGTGTGTATGTATGTGTGTGTATGTATATTTGTGTATATATACAAGATCACTGGATGTTACCCACGGCTGGCAGCCGTAAATCCTGGTATATCCAAAAAAGCAGGCAGACACAGGATTTCCTCAATCGCCTTTATTCAGCAAGGAAAGGCTAATTTCGGCTCTCGCAGGAGCCTTTCTCAATGGAAGCCAAAGAGACATACAGTGAACACCCAAGACCTTCCCCTATATACCAGCATGACCTAGTATGTACAAATCAGAAAGCAGCAACTACGCATCTCAATCTGATAGGTAACACCTGTGCCTGAGCATACATAGACACAGCAGGTTGTCATAGAGACAAACGCAGCAAACATGCGCACAGCTGTTACACTAACAGCAGAAGGAGCATGTGAATATAGAGCCACTGTCAGAGTGATATTATACCATAAATGCAAAAAAATCACCCAAATTAAGTGACTAAACATATATAAATATACACTATCAGAAACCTAAAAAGAATATCAGAAGCACAACACTTAGTAGTAAATTAAACTACAGAATCTGGGTTACCCTCTATACCCACATGGTATCAGGGTAACTCCAGAGGAACATGTAGTGAAAGCATTCATATGTAAGTTAACCTAGACACATTTATCAGGAGGAAGGGCGCAGAGCACCCCAGGGTCATGCCAATTGGAATTAATGAAATTAAAAAGATAACTCCCAAACATGTCAGGTTAGGCCCTATAACAGCAGTCAAAGTCTATGTTATTGTTTAGACCATGGGGGGTAACCGTGTCCAGATTGAATATCCACGAGCTTCCGTTCGCAATAACGTCAGTGCCCTATTGCCTCCACGTCTTGGACGAGGTATATGATCTAAGCATGGTTCGCAAGCAGGAGATAGGGTGGTCTGCAGTCAGAAAATGACGGGCTACCGGCTGTTCTGAATGTCCTTTATCCAAAGCCTGACATATGGCTGTCTTGAGATTGGCCAGCCATTCCCTGAATGTAGTCACAGTCTTACCTATGTAATACAAGGAGCACGGGCAAATAATAGCATACAAAACAAAGTCTGAAGTGCAGGTTAATCTGTGTTTAATAGAGAATCTCCTGTTAGTTTGTGGGTGGAGAAAAGTATTGCCTGTAATAAGGCTATTGCAAGTCACACAATTTTCACAGCGAAAGCATTTAGGTTTGCCCTTAGGCAGCCACATTTGCTTCTCATAGCAGTGTGTGGGGTTGTTTAATACCAAAAGATCCCTCAAGTTGCTAGCCCTGTTGTATACCATTCGTGTGGCTGGAGAGTCCATGAAAGGAAGGCTTGTATCCTTCGAGATCACCATCCAATTTTTCTTAATAGTATTCGCCACAGATTTTGATACTGGGGTGTAGGTGGTCAGAAAGTTTAACCGATGTGATGTTTGTTCAAGTGTTTTCCTGGTTATAAGTGTCTCTTGTGTCCACTCTCTGGCCGTGAGGCATTGTTGTTCAATCAAAGACATTGGGTACCCCCTCTGTAGTTATCTTTGAGCCATTTCATTTAATTGCATGTTTTTACGGGAGTCGGCAGTATTGTTGCGGACGACCCACAGGAGCTGTAAGGAGCTGACCCCATCTTTTTTAAATTTAGGATGAAAGCTAGTGTAATGAAGAGTAGAATTCTTATCAGTAGCTTTCTGAAATAGTGTGGTGTGTAGTCCGTACCCCTGCTGGGTTTGAACCTTAAAAATTTCTAAATCTAGAAAATGGACTTTATCTGTGTTGTGTTCCATTTTAAATCTAATAGTGGATTCAAGGCTGTTGAGGACATTGGTCCATTCCACCAGGGCCTCAAAGGAGCCGTTCCAAATAAGGAAGACGTTGTCTATGTAGCGACGGTAGAATTTTATGGAATCCTGTCTGGATAGTATGTTTTGTTGTTCATACATTGCCATAGAGATGTTGGCATATGATGGGGCCATATTCGACCCCATTGCCATCCTCATGGATTGTAGAAAATAGTAATTTTTAAAACGAAAAAAATATATTTTCCAGACAGAATTCCATTAGTTGTAACAAAAAGGTGGTCCAGTATAGTGTGCATTATCAAGTAGTATTTTTCTGACCATATCAATACCATGGGCGTGAGGTATGACAGTATACAAACTCTCCACATCCATTGTTACAAGGATGTCGTTAGCTTGTATATCAACAGTTTTTAACAAATTGATTAGTTCAAATGAGTCTTTCAGATATGAAGGGGTGTTTTGTACCACCGGCTTTAAAAAGAAATCAATATATTCCGCTAGGGGATGCAGGAGGAACCCCCTGGCAGACACAATGCGCCTACCAGGGGGGTTCTCCAGCGATTTGTGGATTTTAGGTAAAAGGTACAAAATAGGGCAAACCGGATGGTCCACCGTTAGGTACCCAAATACATTATCATCAATCACCTGAGTCAGATATGTTAAATTCAGAATGTCATCAATTTGTTTTTTAAAAACCTTAGTAGGATCGGTAGTAAGTTTAACATAAGTGTTTTCATCATGCAATTGTCTTAATGCCTCACTTTTATACTTGGAATAATCCATTATAACTATGCTCCACCCTTGTCAGCAGTCCTGATCACTATATCCCTGTCAGTGGAAAGGGATTTGATAGCCAATCTTTCAGCCTTGCTCAAGTTGTCTCTACTAAGGGGAGTGGTTCTGTATAATTCGGTGAGGGATGAGGTGCAAATTTGGTGGAAAGTTTTGATTGATGTGTGTGTATTGGGGGGGTTCAAAGACACTTGGAGCCTTAAAGGGTTTAACAGCGTAATCCCCTTTATATTTAAATAAATCTTTCAATGTTAATTGTCTCTGGAATCTCCCCATGTCTACATGTAAATCAAGTAAATCGCACCTTGGTTTAATGACAAATGTGAGGCCCCTATTGAATATTTTTAATTCGTCAGTGGTCGTGAGCTTAAGTTGATATTTTGTTCTTTTTTGGTATATTCTTTCTTTTTGCCCCTCCCCCTCCTGTGGTGTCTGTATCTTAACCCTGGGCTAAAGGGGGCTTCTGTGCTGACCTGGTGCTCACCCCATTCTGTGTGGGAGCCTGAACCACTGCCTGTCCGTCACCGTCAGAAGACCCCCCCCCCCCCCACTGCTGTCAACAGTGGAAAAATGAATGTGTCTAGTTTTATTAAAAGGTTTCTTGTGGCCCACCCACGAGTTGTTATCTCTTCCAAATAACCAGCTATAAACTCTCTTGTCCCTATAGTCGTTTTCTACAGTTGTGATTTTTTTGTTTTTATAAGCTAATAGGTTGTGTTTATATTTCTCTACTTGTGTTTGAAGTTTGGTAAGCCAGTCAGTAGTGGAGTCAGTAAGTAGTCAGTACTGTCAATAAAGATTCTTTAACAGATTCAATCTCTTTTTTAACAGTCAATTTTAGTCTTGAGACCTCCTCTATAATGAGGAGCATAAGATCTTTGCTCAATACACCGCACCAACTCCTGCAAAACTCTATATTATTGAGCCCCAAAGTGGGGATGTTTTTCACACTGAAGCCCCTAGGAATAAATTTAAGTTTATGGTACTTCGACAAGTATACAGCATGTAAATGGAAGTCTACCTCCTTTTTTTCTAGATGTAATAGCTTGTGAAATATGTTAGTGGGGGTCTCACCTCTTGTTTCCTGTACCTCCTGCAGGTCAGTCTCACAACATATACGGGCAGCATCAGCTTCTGTAAAGGGAAAGTCCTCTATGTTTCCATATGGATCCTCCGATAATGTGATGTCCTGTGATTTGCAGGGTTGTTCCATACCCTCTAGAAGATCCAATCACAGGTGGAATCACTGGGATGAGCGTAGTAGTGCACAGATGACAGGATAAGTGTCCTGAGTAGAGTTCCACTGTAGATTAATACCCTCTGTGGGTTAAGTAAATATGCAGCAAAAGATGTAACATTAGTGCATTAATGCCATGGGTGCATGTGTCAAATGTAGTTATAGAGATAGATGCAGGGACACCGCGCACTCCAACAGTTCAATTACCTGGTGCTCTGCAGGAAATATGTATACACGATCACTGGATGTTACCCACAACTGGCAGCCATAAATCCTGGGATATATATATATATATATATATATATATGTGTGTGTGTATATATATATATATATATATATATATATATATGTGTGTGTGTGTGTATATATATATATATATATATATATATATATATATATATATATATATATATGTGTGTGTGTGTGTGTAAAAATAAAGAAAAAATAGATGGACTAATCCAGCACCAACTTATTAAGAAACACACATTTAAATACCATACTGTTGTGCATTAATTCACGAAAAGTCCAAAAATCTCAGCAAAACAACCACATTGTTTATTGTTAAACACATATATTTATAAACATAATTAGTGCAGAATAGACTGCAAAATCAAACAATTATATATATTTTAATAAAGCAAAGCAAACAAATGTGAGCAATCCTAAATAATAGATCGATATTGAGCCCTTTAGAAGAATTTACTGGAATGAAAGTCCAGAATAATGTCACCTTGATGCAGATGATAGTTTGTCCATAAGAAATGAATTGCAAAGAAGTGAACTGTGTCCAGTAGATATTGCAAGTTGGGGGGGTGCCCTTCATATATTCTTGCACCGGGGCCCTCAGGCTTCTAGTTACGCCTCTGATCTTCTGTGTTCCATCTAAAAGATAGAATTTCAAAACTGTATTATACAATTTTTAAATGGATACTTGGGGCTGATTTATCAAGGGCTCGCCGAAAACAGCAGTTAAGAAGCAGCGGTCTTCTTGGTATAGATAGTCTAACAATTATGTGTTACCCTAATTTTTTTAAAACCACCAATAAGCCAATAGGTGATGGAGAGCCCCTCTCTCCACAGATAATACAAAAGACTAAAAAAATAACTTGCTCCAGAAATGAAACAAGATATTTAGAACCTTTAGCGCTGCATAAAATGCTGCTAAAATTGGTGACTTAAAAATTGAATAAGGTATGATATGACTTGTGTCAGAATGTACAAAGTAAAGGACTTTTGGTCTCAAGGATAATGAATAAGCAAATATTAAAAATGAACAAATATAAAAATGTATTAATTATAAACTATAAACAAAAAATGCTGATCAGCAATTTGAATCACAAACAAAAGAATATATGTGTAATATCAAATACTAAAACAAAAAAATAAATAAAAATACAAATTCATACAAAAATTCATTCAAAACAATTCATAGGCCCTCAAGGGTTAATATTGTTGGATGAGTCCAGAACGGAAGTTTTTTCGAAATCCCCTTCAGCAGCTGAATTCTTGAACGCCAAATTGTAGCTGGAAAGGAGACCATATTTTGGTCTCTGCAGTAGCGATGAATCCCCTTCGAGAGCTGCGGTGGAACCGGATACTTCTTAAGTACAGATGCCGGTATCAGATGAACCACTCCGCTCAGGATTCCGAACAGCACAGAAGCCGGTCTGTGTCAGCTGTGTTCAGGGCCTTTGTCAAGCTTGACAAAGGCCCTGAACGGGCTGAAACGCGTTGCTCCGCCCACTAAACGTTACGGGACACAGCTGACACAGACCGGCTTCTGTGCTGTTCGGAATCCTGTCTTGTTATTGGCTTACCAATGTGTTCCTCCCAGTATTGCATTGCATTGCTGCTTCTTTAATAAAAAATACCAAGAAAATGAAGCAAAATTGATAACAGAAATAAAATGAAAAGTTGTTTAAAAATGTATAATCTATCTAAATCAAGAAAGACAATTTTTGGGCTTTATGTCCTTTTTAAGCTAATTTTCTGTTAGTACAATGTCCCTAAATTATATAACTGCTTCATTTTGCTGCTCAGGTGATGACAATTCTATATAAATATTTTACATATTACACATAGATATTATTTCCCATAAGTTTGTTTTAAACTAAAAAAAAATCCAATTTAAAGGGACAGTAAAGTAAAAAAAAATCTTTCATGATTTAAATAGGGCATGTAATTTTAAAACAACTTTCCAATTTACTTTTATTACCAATTGTGCTTTGTTCTCTTGGTATTCTTAGTTGAAAGCTAAATCTAGGAGGTTCATGTGCTAATTTCTTAGACCTTGAAGACTGCCTCTATTTTGAAAGCATTTTGACAGTTTTTCACCACTAGAGGGCGTTAGTTCATGTGTTTCATATGGATAACATTGAGCTCAGGCACGTGAAGCTCCTAGGAGCCAGCACTGATTGGCTAAAAATGCAAGTCTGTCAAAAGAACTGAAATAAGGGGGCAGTTTGCAGAGGCATAGATACAAGGTAATCACAGAGGTAAAAAGTATATTATTATAACTGTGTTGGTTATGCAAAATTGGGGAATGGGTAATAAAGGGATTATCTACCTTTTTAAACAACAAAAATTCTGGTCTTTACTGTCCCTTTAACTTAATTTTAGGTAAAACGTGCACAAACTTTAGTGCAGATCATATTTAATTATTTTTAGGAAAATGCTACATGCTATAAAATCTTTAAAACAACCACATATTCCTATATATCTCTTTTTGGTTTTATTATTTTCTTCCAAAATGTCCTGAATCTCATTTAACTACAGTAATTGTCTTTTGTTTGCTTAGGTGTGCACTAAAGCTTATGCGTTAGCTCATAATGTTCCTGAAATTTGTTCTTGGACATTTGCCATACACGGCAACCGGATGAAATGATTCTTCTGAATTCTCCTCTCACTAGAAGGATTCTTAATCACCACTGAGCAAAGTGATCTCAAAAAGAGAAGACAATAATGTCATGGTTTGTATTAAACAAAATGACATGAGCTCCTGTTTAATCCTCAGATCATCCACCTACAACACTGTTTGATGTAAGTCTGTCTAATTAATGTCCCTTTCTTAAAGGAATGTTAAACAGTCTGTTTCATTGTTGTAATAAAAAAAAGCACTAAGCTGTTGCTTATACTTAAAGTGACAGTCTAGTAAAAATTAAACTTTAATGATTCAGATAGGGCATGCAATTCTAAACAACTTTCCAATTTACTTTTATCATCAAATTTGCTTTATTCTCTTGGTATTCTTTTTTGAAAGCAAAAACTAGGTAGGCTTATATGCTGTCTAAGCCCTTGAAGGCCGCCTCTTATCTCAGTGCATATTGACAGTTTTCCATAGCAAGAGAACGCTAGTTCATGTGATAACATTATGCTCACTCCAGGGGAGTTATTTATGAGTAAGAACGGATTGGTTAAAACGCAAGTCTGTCAAAAGAACTGAAATAAGGGGATAGTCTGCAGAAGCTTAGGTAGTGTACAAGGTAATCACAGAGGTAAAAGTACCTGAATATTACTGTGTTTGTTATGCAAAATTGGTGAATGGGTTATTTATCTATCATTTTAAACAATAAAAAATATGGAGTAGACTGTCCCTTTAATAGAAATCATTGCAATATGTATTATTCCTCTATTAAAATTGATTGTATCTTTAATTTTATTTATTTTTACACAACTTTTGTGCTTCCTGTCACAACCCTACAAGGAGGAGGAGGCATTTGCAGGAAGATTTATCTTAGCATGATGTCATAAATCTTTTAGGCTAGTGAATAGACTAGATAACAGGGAGTCATATTGGCTCATGTCCAGAACTGACAGAATAAAAACTTAGGTTTCTCTGGTGTTAAAACACTAGGGGAAGGGCTACACTGAGAATTTCTAACTGCTAATTTTGCAAGAAAACAAGTAAGTTATTTGCTGTTTTTTTTAAACAATCTATTCCATTTTAGATTTATTTTGATTTAATATATTAGATTTTAACAAAGAAGCAGGTAAAATTGATCATTGGAAACATTAAAGGAGAGTAAAAAAATCACACTACACTGTCCCTTTAAATGGTTTGCTGTTTGTTACAAAGTTTAATTAATAAATTAATTAATTAATAAATCAATCTCCACATTGGGGGTTGGACAAAGAGATAATAAGATGTTTATTTTCAATTGTCCAGACAAGGGCTGATGTGCCTTAAAGGGACAGTCTAGTCCAAAATAAACTTTCATGATTCAGATAGAGAATGTCATTTTAAACAACTTTTTACTTTTATCATCAATTTTGCTTTGTTCTCTTGGTATTCTTAGTTTGAAAGCTAAACCTAGGAGGTTCATATGCTAATTTCTAAGCCCTTGAAGGCCGCCTCTTCTCTCAGGGCATTTTGACAAATTTTCACCACTAGAGGGTGTTAGTTCATGTGTGTCATATAGATAACACTGTGCTCACGCATGTGGAGTTCCAGTGAGCCAGCTCTGATTGGCTAAAATGGATGTCTGTCAAAATAACTGAAATAAGGGGGCAGTTTGCAGAGGCTTAGATACAAGGTAATCACAGAGGTAAAAAGTATATTATTATAACTGTGTTGGTTATGCAAAACTAGGGAATGGGTAATAAAGGGATTATCTATTTTTTTAAACAATAAAAATTCTGGTGTAGACTGTCCCTTTAAATAGGACATAAGGATTGCTGCCTGTTTAAGAAGCCACCCATATAGCCAGTGAATGCACATCCCAGCAGTGTGAAGGAGGTATTTTTTCAAAGTACAACAGTAGATTTGCATAATTAAAAAGTGCATAATAAAAAGACAATGCAATTTCCCTTACTCTGAGTTTCAAAATAAGCAGTAGATTTATTTTTCTGGCAAATTTATTTTTTCTCCCATTTTCCGACCCCCTGTATCATGTAACAGACATCAGCCAATCCCTTAAAGGGACACTGAACCCAAATTTTTTTATTTCGTGATTCAGGAAGAGCATGCAATTTTAAGCAACTTTCTAATTTACTCCTATTAGCAAATTTTCTTTATTCTCTTGGTATGTTTATTTGAAAATCAAGAATGTAAGTTTAGATGCCGGCCCATTTTTGGTGAACAACCTGGGTTGTCCTTGCGGATTGGACAGCACCAATAAAAAAGTGCTGTCCATGGTTCTAAACCAAAAATTTTCTGGCTCCTTAGCTTAGATTCCTTCTTTTTCAAATAAAGATAGCAAGAGAACAAATAAAAATTGATAATAGGAGTAAATTAGACAGTTGCTTAAAATTGCATGCTCTATCTGAATCACAAAAGAAAAAAATTTGGGTTCAGTGTCCCTTTAACTTGCATCTGTGGATGCAGCTGCGAATGGTGTTGACTGACAAAGGTTTACCAAAGTATTCCCCAGCCCATGTCAGGATATCTATTACAGGCTCATGACGGTTTTTGAGATCTTCTGAGAGATCTGAGATCACGCGCATTCAGAAGTTTTTTTCGGCCTTGCCCTTTACGCACCGAGAGTTGACCGGACTCCTTGAATTTTTTAATTATATTGAGCACTGTAGAAGTGCACCATCCTACTGATTTGTCTTCGGGGAATGTTGTTCTCAAAGTGTTGGATTATTTGCTGACGCATCTGTTGGCAGATTGGCGAGCCTCGACCCATCCTTGCTTTTAAAGGACTAGGCCTTTTTTGGAGGCTCCTTAAATGCTATGATTAATAAATAATTAATGCTCCACTTGTAATCTGGCCATTTGCATTTAAGGTAAGTTCATTATAGTGTTTTTAACTTTAGTCATAGAAAACTGTAGCCGCGGCTTTTTTGTTTTACAATAGTTTTTTTTAATGTAAAATGTGTTTCTAGGAATTTACAGTTTTATTAAAGGAACAGTAAAGTATAAACAAATCTTCCATGATTTAAATAGTGCATGTAATTTTAAACAACTTTCCAATTTACTTTTATTACCAATTTTGCTTTGTTCTCTTGGTATTCTTAGTTGAAAGCTAAATCTAGGAGGTTCATTTGATAATTTCTTAGACCTTGAAGACTGCCTCTAATGTGAAAGCATTTTGACAGTTTTTCATCACTAGAGGGCGTTAGTTCATGTGTTTCATATAGATAACATTGAGCTCAGGCACGGGAAGCTCCTAGGAGCTAGCACTGATTGGCTACAAATGCAAGTCTGTCAAAAGAACTGAAATAAGGGGGCAGTTTCCAGAGGCATAGATACAAGGTAAGCACAGAGGTAAAAAGTATATTATTATAACTGTGTTGGTTATGCAAAATTGGGGAATGGGTAATAAAGGGATTATCTACCTTTTTAAACAACAAAAATTCTGGTGTTTACTGTCCCTTTAAGAATGTTTTTTTTTTTTGCCTCTATAAGTTCACACCAGTACCGGACCTATTTAACAGAGGGCCCTGGTGCAAAATTTTTTTTGGGCCCCAAAATGGTAACTCTGTATAATGATTTTGAGAATAGATAAATACATAGATGGATAAATAGGTAGCTACACCTGCAACCTGCACTAATAAAATGCTCACCTGTATTAGGATTTTTATCAAAGTAAGTTTACAGTGTACTAAACAGGTTTATTTCTGATATTGCGGCCACACTACAACTGTAACAAACATGTTATTAATATAGATCACCTTTGGTATAGTGTGGTCATAATATTAGAACTAAAGTATGTAAAGTACAGCGTATAACGGCTAGTACAATATTTAAAAAAGCTATTTGAAAACAAACATTTTACATGTGAAAAAGCCACAGCGACTGTCTTCTATAGTTTTTTAATGTACCATATACAAAATGTTCTTCCTAAAAAGAAAAGCTAAAAAAACACATCCTATAATAATAAAGGCCAAGTGTGTTTGTCCAAAGCTGTCATGCGCAGTAGAGACAGTACGAGGACAAACACACCTGGCCTTTGAGTCCCTAGCTGATCTGCGGCAGAAGTGAGCATGAGCAGAGGGCGTGGCCGGCGTGAAGGGGGCGTGACCGGACATGAATGGTCATGAAGGGGCGTGGCCAGTTGTGAAGGGGGCGTGGCCGGGTGCGGTCGTGCGATAGAGGGGAGAGAGATAGAGAGGGGAGAGAGATAGAGAGAGAAGAGAGATAGAGAGGGGGAGAGATAGGGGGAGAGAGAGGTGGGAGAGAGAGAGAGGGGAGAGAGAGAGGGGGGAGAGAGAGAGGGAGGGGGGGAGAGAGACGGGGGAGAGAGAGAGGGGGAGAGAGAGGGGAGAGAGAAGGGGGAGAGAGAGAGGGGGGAGAGAGAGGGGAGAGAGAAGGGAGAGAGAGGGGGGAGAGAGAGAGAGAGGGGGGGAGAGAGAGGGGGGAGAGAGGGGGGAGAGAGAGAGAGAGGGGGGGAGAGAGAGGGGGAGAGAGAGAGGGGGGGGAGAGAGGGGGGGGAGAGAGGGGGGGAGAGAGGGGGGGAGAGAGGGGGGAGTGAGAGGGGGGGGGAGAGAGAGGGGGGAGAGAGAGGGGAGAGAGAGACCACAAAAGAGAGGGGGGAGAGAGACCGCAAAAGAGAGGGGGGAGAGAGAATGCAAAAGAGAGGGGAGAGAGAGAGCGCAAAAGAGAGGGGGGAGAAAGCGCAAAAGAGAGATGGGGAGAGAGAGCGCAAAAGAGAGGGGGGGAAGAGCGCAAAAGAGAGGGGGGGAAGAGCGCAAAAGAGAGGGGGAGAGAGAACGCAAATGAGAGGGGGAGAGCTTGCAAAAGAGAGGGGGGAGAGAGAGCGCAAAAGAGGGGGAGAGAGAGAGCGCAAAAGAGAGGGGGGAAGAGCGCAAAAGAGAGGGGGAGAGAGAGAGCGCAAAAGAGAAGGGGAGAGAGCGCAAAAGAGAGGGGTGGAGAGAGAGCGCAAAAGAGGGGGGAGAGAGAGCGCAAAAGAGAGGGGGGAAGAGTGCAAAAGAGAGGGGGGAGAGAGCGTGCAAAAGAGAGGGGGGAGAGAGCGCAAAAGAGAGGGGGAGAGAGAGCGCAAAAGAGAGGGGGGGGAGAGCGCAAAAGAGAGGGGAGAGAGAGAACAAAAGAGAGGGGAGAGAGAGAGAACAAAAGAGAGGGGGAGAGAGAGAGCGCAAAAGAGAGGGGGGAGAGAGAGCACAAAAGAGAGGGGGGGAGAGAGAGCGCAAAAGACAGGGGAGAGAGAGAGAGGGGGAGAGCGCAAAATAGATTGGGGAGATAGAGAGCGCAAAAGAGATGGGGAGAGATAGAGCAAAACAGGGGAGAGAGAGAGCGCAAAAGAGAGGGGGGAGAGAGAAAGCACAAAAGAGAGGGGAGAGAGAGAGAGCGCAAAAGAGAGGGGGGAGATAGAGAGCTCAAAAGAGAGGGGGGAGAGAGCTCAAAAGAGAGGGGGAGAAAGAGAGCAAAAGAGAGGAGGTAGAGAGAGAGAGCAAAAGAGAGGGGGAGAGAGAGAGCGCAAGGGGTGGGACCACTGTACTGCAAAAAAATTGCCCGTGTGAACGGGCTTTAGGACTAGTTTTATATATATATATATATATATATTTATATTTATATTTATATATATATATATATATATATATATATATACAGCATATAACAAACAAATATATATAAGCCTCAAATAAGAAAATAATTTAAAATAATTTGTAAACCATCACTGAGAACAACATACTAGTATGGGGTCCCTATATACTGGGGGATACCCACATATACAGTAATAGTATATAATCCAGTCTGTTACTATTTATTCAGTATCCTTACAAAGTTATAGTCTTACTAATTTGTGAGCTATATCTCTTTCGGTACAGTTTAAGCAAGCACAATGTTCTTTCATCAGAAAATTACCTTTTTTTACTCATAACTAAACTACCTCTAATGTAGTTGCTGCCCAAGACATTAAAACAAAATGCTACAATCAACTATAGCAGGTGTGTAAATCCTTTTGATCTTTTTTTTATTGGTAATATGAGAGCACAAAAGGAGGCTAGTGAGATTTTTTATTTTATATACTAAATACTAAAACTATATGGTTTAGAAACATGTTGTATTCAACCTGGAGAAAGAGAGGGTTGGAAAAAATGAATTGAGGGACTGCACTATGGCCCCTGGAGTGATGGAGTGGACAATCCAGGCCACATCATGTACTGAGATTAATTACGTAATTTTACAGGCAATATGTGAAATCACATAATTATACAGTATATAATCCCTTAAGCTTTTAGGTGATGCATGAAATAAAAGGAACTTTCTCTTTCATTTCATACTTTGCTTAGTAAATGTATATCATTTATAGGTATTATACATAAATGACAAAAGCTTTTTTTTACTTTAATAACTAGAAATGCTGATATATATATATTTTTTTACATTTATAGCTTTATGTAATTCCTTCAATTGGTGCCTGTATACCTGCTACTCATTCTTGCCAGCTGTATCCTTATTGGCAGTGATCTGTATTTAACCCGTTTAAAAAGGTTAAACATTTAGTAGAAAAACAGAATCTGTTTAAAAATAATAGCTCTAACAATATAAGAATATAGTGCATTATATATTGAGGATCTTTTTTGATTGACACAATTATAGTGTTATATACAGTGCTTCCCTCAATAACTAGTGGTAACATTAATCTGTGAGAGAAACAATCGGCTAGATTACGAGTTGTGCTTTATGCGTGAAAAAGCCTCCTAACGCTGCTTTTTCCCTACCGCTGGTATTATGAGTTTCCGTAACGCCACAAAAATATCCATCTCTGCTCAAATCATTAACGTAAACCCAGATCCAGTAGTTAATCATATACCGCTAACAAAAACATCCACGAATCACTTCAAAAACATTACACAAAGTACACTTACACTCATACGAACACTACACAATATTTATTTTTCAGATTTTACATTTTCATGTCAAAATAGAAGGGATCAAAGTTACGAGATCTCGGGTGTTTGAAAAAAAACAAAAAAAAAACACCAATCTATTATCCATTGACTTACTTAGACAGATGGGAACATACACTCATATAGCTACACCTAACTACAAATATTATCACATACATACACAATGAGATACATACAAACAATATACAGCACAATACCTACACAAATAAGATTTTTATTAGGAAATAAACACGATTTAGCTACTTTTTCACACAAGAACATGACATCACTCACTTTACGCTCAAAACAAGTGTTGGATTTTATTTCTCAACAAATTTTTCTCCTCCATTGACTTCTATGGGGAAGACATGCTCGTGCACGCGATAGGCAGATTTACCTGACGCACGTAAAATGCGTAGACAAGAAAACTCGTAATACCAGCATTACAATTGTGAAACTAACTCATTCTTTCTTGCAATAGTCCCGCTATGACAAATAGATCAAGAATTTACTATTTCCCTATGGACTTATGGCTTTTACTTGTGTGAAATTCACTACAACATCAAATTGATATATAAATTTACATTACATCAACTACAAATCACCATCACCAATACGAAATCGTTTGGAAAAATTACATCATATTTAAACGGACAGAAAAATAATTTTTACATTTCATTATTCACAAACAGTAGACAATTGGGAACACGTCCCTCTATTATAACATTTCATTTATTCAATTCATATGCTTGCATGAACAGCATATCTACATAAGCTCAACACATGATCATTAATGGATGCACATACATGACTTTTGTCATTAACTCATACATGTGCATTGACATTTACATTATACAACTACATTGGAAGGTTGCTTAACATTAGATTCTCTCTATGAATCATGAAACATAAAATATGGATTTACTGTCCCTTTAACATCACGATTCACTCATAATATACCATTAGGAATTACGTACAATAAGAAAACAGTATTAGAACAGATTACAGCTGTCACTTATTTGGAAGGAACAACAATGCTATACTGCTTTATATAAGTCAGCATATGTGGGAGAGAATCACCATACATACATAGATGTACATAACACGCATCACACAACAGCAGAGCACACATTTATATTTTTAATCAGCACACAAGAAGAATGTTTTCAAATACAACACAATGAAGATTTGCTAACTAGACAGGCAGGTTGCTAATATGATGACGTCATTATAAGCTTCAACCATACAGATTACAGCTTTTGGACTGTACCGCCCCTTTCAGAAGTTTCTCACTCAATACTACATATACGTAAACGAGAGTTTGAAAGATCGTCATTATTATAGCGATTTCAATAGGACGCGTACAATATTGACATCTCGCAAATCACTTATATATACAATACTACAGATGTCAGCCGGAAGATCTTCATTGTTATTACGATTACAATGGGACACGTAAAATATTGACATCTCGCCAATCACTTATATATAGACGATTACAGATGTCAGCAGTTACTTTATCGTTTAGAAACAATATTGCAGCAACATTGATCGATCAGATTCGATGCCATATCTGTGCACACATTATACACAAGTATGCACTTTCATTCATGTTAGCGTGGACGTGTGCTTTTTACTATAAGATCGTGTTTAATAAGTATTTATTACGCATATGAAGAAACATTACGAAGGTACACTGTATATGTTATATTTTACACTTTCACATTACGATTCATTGGGGGGAAACAAAATTTTAGCAAACACCTTAAAAAAATGCCCACTTTGAAAGCATTCTTGCCGCTCACATACAATCAAGTGTATACAATCAGCAATCATTATGAACTCACTACCATTGGACATATTGCACTATAAATCCCCCAAACAACATGGCCAAAGTGTCCCTTGTGATTGTATCAAATTGCTTTTGTGTTGTTGCATACCTTGTTACTCCTTGTGTGTTTGCTCTGCTATTTGGCTTTGTGCTGCTTAGCTTGGCAAATATGGATGAGCCGCAGTTAGTTGCTGCTGGTACTGTTGCACGAGTGGTGTTCAATAGAATCAGGCGGGCTTGGCGTCTCCAAGAGAGACGTAGGGCTCGTCTGGTTAGAGGTCCTCCTGTTCACAGGGTGAGGCCCACCTTGGATAACATGAGCGACTTCGAGGTTTATGACAAGTATAGGCTCAATCACGAACAGCTCATTAGCCTTTACGATGTTTTTAAACCTCATATGGAGCCACGTAGACGTATGCGAACTGCAATCCCTGGCATGACCAAGATGCTAAGTTGCATACACATCCTGGCCTCCGGGAGTTTTCAATCTGGAGAAGGGTACATGCATGGGCTGTCTCAGAGAGCCTTCTCTGTGGTTTTTAACAACTTTCTGGACGCCATGGTACGAGTCAGTAAGCGTTACATAGGATTCCCTCAAAATGATGGTGATTGGAGGCGCCTGAAGAGGAAATTCTTTGCAATAGCTCGAATGCCCAATGTTTTGGGAGCAATAGATTGCACCCACATTGCGCTGCGTGCTCCAGAAGATGACTTGCCCTTCCGAAATTGCAAACACTTCCATAGTCTGAACGTGCAGTTTGTTTGCGACGCACGGATGTGAATTATGCACGTGTGTGCGAATTTCGGCGGGGTTTGTCATGATGCCCGCATCCTCAGACAGTCGTTCTTGTGGCGGCAGTTTGAGGGCAGACAGTTTCCCCCTGGGTGGCTCGTTGGTGAGTACTTGTGCACAACATGGTTAATTAGTTAGACAATTGACACTGTAGTCTTCAAAAACAGTTGTGTTTGTGTAATGTGCAGCTCTAGGGTGCAATTTAACCATTTCTTTCTCTTTTAGCAAATGTCTGGTTTATGCGAAATACGCATAGGTAGCATGTCCTAGATTAAATGGGCTGATAGAAAATGCGCTTTAACCATGTCATTGTCTCTTTCCGCAAATGTCTAGTTTTAGCTCCAAACAGATATGTAGCATGTCTTAGCTTAAATGGGCAGCTCTAGGATGCAATTTAACCATTTCTTTCTGTTTTAGCAAATGTCTGGTTTATGCGAAATATGCAAAGGTAGCATGTCCTAGATTAAATGGGCAGATAGAGAATGCGCTTTAACCATGTCATTGTCTCTTTCCGCAAATGTCTAGTTTTAGCTCCAAACAGATATGTAGCATGTCTTAGCTTAAATGGGCAGCTCTAGGATGCAATTTAACCATTTCTTTCTCTTTTAGCAAATGTCTGGTTTATGCGAAATACGCATAGGTAGCATGTCTTAGATTAAATGGGCAGATAGAGAATGCGCTTTAACCATGTCATTGTCTCTTTCCGCAAATGTCTAGTTTTAGCTCCAAACAGATATGTAGCATGTCTAAGCTTAAATGGAAAGCTCTAGGATGCAATTTAACCATTTCTTTCTCTTTTAGCAAATGTCTGGTTTATGCGAAATACGCATAGGTAGCATGTCCTAGATTAAATGGGCAGATAGAGAATGTACTTTAACCATGTCATTGTCTCTTTCCGCAAATGTCTAGTTTTAGCTCCAAACAGATATGTAGCATGTCTTAGCTTAAATGGGCAGCTCTAGGATGCAATTTAACCATTTCTTTCTCTTTTAGCAAATGTCTGGTTTATGCGAAATACGCCTAGGTAGCATGTCCTAGATTAAATGGGCAGATAGAGAATGCGCTTTAACCATGTCATTGTCTCATTCTGCAAATGTCTAGTTTTAGCTCCAAACAGATATGTAGCATGTCTTAGCTTAAATGGGCAGTTCTAGGATGCAATTTAACCATTTCTTTCTCTTTTAGCAAATGTCTGGTTTATGCGAAACACGCATAGGTAGCATGTCCTAGATTAAATGGGCAGATAGAGAATGCGCTTTAACCATGTCATTGTCTCTTTCCGCAAATGTCTAGTTTTAGCTCCAAACAGATATGTAGCATGTCTTAGCTTAAATAGGCATCTCTAGGATGCAATTTAACCATTTCTTTCTCTTTTAGCAAATGTCTGGTTTATGCGAAATACGCATAGGTAGCATGTCCTTGATTAAATGGGCAGATAGAGAATGTCATTGTCTCTTTCCACAAATGTCTAGTTTTAGCTCCAAACAGATATGTAGCATGTCTTAGCTTAAATGGGCAGCTCTAGGATGCAATTTAGTTGAATTGTTGGGGAGAATTGGCGCTAATTACTACCCAGATGCCAAGTACAGAAGGGGTCCCTCTCTAATAGACCCCAAAGAAGACGACAACACAGACTAGGAATGGTACTGGCGCTAAAAGCTAGGGTTGGGGATCTATAAATAAACAGGATTATTCTCAATTGCGTTAAATTAAAAATAATTCATTTAATAATAATAGATACATAAATATGAATAAATACAAACAGTAAAGATAGATATATTATAAATCAGCTGTGCAGGATATAAATATACCCTAAGAGAGATGCTCCTACTATACAGTATTTTACACCTACCTCTAAAGATGAGCTCGTTGAAAGCAGATTACAAAAGAGTGGTGAATTATACAGTAGGTTAATAAATAAATAAGTAAGATGGTAGATAAAACGAACACTGAATAGTTGTAGCCCTTACAAATTAATTAAACATCTATAAAAGACTGTCTATTATAAAACACAAGTAGTCTATTCCTTAAAGAAATCGGGTGGACTAACTACATACAATAAACTGTATACTTAAAATGAATACGTCAAAAAATCTGGACGTCCAGTAAATAAATAATTAGCGCTAATTAGTCTTTATGTTCTAATATTTGAAAACAATTGTATGTACGTTGCTTATACGTTGCTATAGCAAATATACATATATAAGAAATAACTGGTAGAACTAATACTTTTAAAGGTATTTTGAGTCTGAAATAGGTAAAGGACAGCTGTTAGTTGATGTTAAGTATGAAGTGGCTCTCATATGTAGATGATCATGCTCGGCGAGTATTGGATCAATCTGAAATTACATATGAGAGTGGTACCTTATATTATTATCGGCCGGTTTAAAGAATCTCTATGTGAAGGTGATTATCAGTTGGAACTCTCTGGTTCTTTTTATCGATGCGTGTTCCTGGAGCTGTGGTCCGGTATGGCTCAGTGGAGAGCTGCCTCCTGCCGTGGTCGTTCCAGCCCACGTGTGTAGCCGACGTCACGACTTACGTTGTCAGCTATTGTTAGCGCTGGTCGATGGAGTAGCTGGTGTTCCAGTATTTGTTTCAACCCACGTGTTGCGGCTGACGTAATCGCTTATGTCACCGGCTGTATTAGTATCTGTCAAAAAGTCTTTTTCAAGTATAATAGAGTTAGTTCTTAAGATCCAATATTCATTCAGGTGGGTTACTTTTTTCTCATATAGTATCCCCTGCGGTTTGCCTGAATGTTGCGGCTGTCCTATTGCTGATATCAGCACTGGTAGACCAGCTTCCTTCCTCCGCTTCAGAGGACAAAATATTTGGGCTCAAGCTGTAGGTGCTTCAGTCACTATTAGTATGTGGTAGATAGGTAAACACTTTCAACGCGTTTCTCCCCTCACTTGGGGCTTTTTCAAGAAGTGTTTCCTATTCGTGTAGGGCCTCTTATATACCCTTTCCTTAAACTGTTTTATTGGTCAGTAGTTTTTATGGGTGTGTTTAGGTTCTGGTCAGTTTTAAGGTGGTGTATACCATTTGCCCATGGTAATACTCATAGTCCATAATAAGTATATACATAATAATAAGACAATCTACATTGTAGCAGATAGATACATAAATACATAGTTCCATATTAGATAGTTTAGCCTCACTCATAATGCAGTTAGAGAGGTAAGATTGTAATAAACTGTCCCTCATTCATACATAAAGGGGGTAATGTCAAGTTCGGAGTTTAGTCCAAGGGGGTGCAGGGTCTTCATAATATATATTAATTCAGCCTCTTTTTTCAGTAGCTTAGTTTCGAAATCCCCCCCCCCTCCATTCTGGTCTTACTTTAACTTTACCCAAAAATGATAGATCCTTTAGTCTATTTTTATGAATTTCTCTAAAATGCCTGTATAGATGTGTGTCCATGTTGCCCTTTTCAATTATACATAGGTGTTATCTTATTCTTTCCCTTAGTGTCCTTGAGGTCTCTCCTAAGTATTGTTTTTTACAACTGCACTGTATCAAATATATTATCCATTTATCAGTACATCTTATTGTGTCTCTTATATGGAATGTTTCTCCTGTTTGAGTTGATGTGTATTGTTTAATTTTATTGCTATAGTTGCAGGACCTACAACAGTGACATGGAAAAAACCCTTTTATTATATTTCCCAGTAAATCTTGTTCTTTTAGCTGTGATTTGATTCTAAATTCACTCTGTGCTAGTATTGTCTTCAAATTTCTTGAATTTCTATAAATGAACTTGGGGTTTATAGAGATTTTGTCTCCTATGATAGGGTCTTCCCTAATAAGATGCCAGTGTTTCCTGACGATTTTTTCAATTCTCTTGTACTCTCCATTATAATTTGTGATAAATGGTACTGATATTTCATTTGTCTAATTTATTCCTAAGTCTGTTTTGTCTTTATATTTGAGCAATTGTTGTCTGTCTGTTTGTTTAATTTATTCATAGTTATCTTCAATCAGTTTCTCTTCATAACCTTTATCCCCAAATTTTTAGTTACTTAAAATTCAAACCTGTTCTTCAGGTATTATTCTCTAGGATGAACCTAATGCTTTCTAATATAAATTCTCTTTGTTCTTTATTAATTGCGTCATCTTTGGAAAGAAAATTAGAGACTGCTTTAATACCTAGATCATGTGCAATGTTAGTATATAGAGACGTCACGTCGCAAGTTGCCAGGATTATCTCGCCCTCGACGTGGCAACTTGCAACGTGACGTCTCTATATACTAACATTGCACATGATCTAGGTATTAAAGCAGTCTCTAATTTTCTTTCCAAAGATGACGCAATTAATAAAGAACAAAGAGAATTTATATTAGAAAGCATTAGGTTCATCCTAGAGAATAATACTTTGTCATTTAACCAAAAGATGTATGTACAAATCAAAGGGACCACTATGGGAACCAGTTTTGCGCCAAGCTATGCAAACCTTTTTATGGGAGATTGGGAATCTGATTTCCTAAGTTCAAGTAGTTTGGCGCAAAACCTGGTGGCCTATAAGCGGTACATAGATGATATCTTGATTATCTGGAAAGGGGACGATAGAACACTTACTGATTTCTTTATAGCGATGAATACAAATGATAGGGGTCTACAGTTTACATATGAATTAAAGAAAATATCTCTTTTCTAGACCTAGATATAGAACTTGAAACTGACAAATTTATCACAAAAACATTTTTCAAAAAAGTCGATTCCAACAATTTTATTCATGCGGAAAGCTGTCACCTTTCCAGATGGAAAAATAATATTCCTCGAGCACAATTCTTGAGAATAAGAAAAAAATTGTTCAAACTTAGTAGATTATCAAGAACAGGATAACATTTTAAGTAAAATTTTTTGGGATAAAGGTTATGAAGAGAAACTGATTGAAGATAACTATGAAGAAATTAAACGAACAGACAGACAACAATTGCTCAAATATAAAGACAAAACAGACTTAGGAATAAATGAGACAAATGAAATATCAGTACCATTTATCACAAATTATAATGGAGAGTACAAGAGAATTGAAAAAAATCGTCAGGAAACACTGGCATCTTATTAGGGAAGACCCTATCATAGGAGACAAAATATCTATAAACCCCAAGTTCATTTATAGAAAATCAAGAAATTTGAAGACAATACTAGCACAGAGTGAATTTAGAATCAAATCACAGCTATAAGAACAAGATCTACTGGGAAATATAATAAAAGGGTTTTTTCCATGTCATTGTTGTAGGTCCTGCAACTATAGCAATAAAATTAAACAATACACATCAACTCAAACAGGAGAAACATTCCATATAAGAGACACAATAAGATGTACTGATAAATGGATAATATATTTGATACAGTGCAGTTGTAAAAAAACAATACTTATGAGAGACCTCAAGGACACTAAGAGAAAGAATAAGATAACACCTATGTATAATTGAAAAGGGCAACATGGACACACATCTATCCAGGCATTTTAGAGAAATTCATAAAAATAGACTAAAGGATCTATCATTTTGGGGCATAGTTAAAGTAAGACCAGAATGGAGGGGGGGGGGGATTTCGAAACTAAGCTATTGAAAAAAAGAAGCTGAATTAATATATAGCATGAAGACCCTGCACCCCCTTGGACTAAACTCCGAACTTGACATTACCCCCTTTATGTATGAATGAGGGACAGTTTATTACAATCTTACCTCTCTAACTGCATTATGAGTGAGGCTAAACTATCTAATATGGAACTATGTATTTATGTATCTATCTGCTACAATGTAGATTGTCTTATTATTATGTATATACTTTTTATGGACTATGAGTATTACTATGGGCAAATGGTATACACCACCTTAAAACAGACCAGAACCTAAACACACCCACAAAAACTACTGACCAATAAAACAGTTTAAGGAAAGGGTATATAAGAGGCCCTACACAAACAGGAAACACTTCTTGAAAAAGCCCCAAGTGAGGGGAGAAACGCATTGAAAGTGTTTACCTATCCACCACATATTAATAGTGACTGAAGCACCTACAGCTTAAGCCCAAATATTTTGTCCTCTGAAGCGGAGGAAGGAAGCTGGTCTACCAGTGCTGATATCAGCAATAGGACAGCCGCAACATTCAGGCACACCGCAGGGGATACTATATGAGAAAAAAGTAACCCACCTGAATGAATATTGGATCTTAAGAACTAACTCTATTATACTTGAAAAGGACTTTTTGACAGATACTAATACAGCCGGTGACGTAAGCGATTACATCAGCCGCAACACGTGGGCTGAAACAAATACTGGAACACCAGCTACTCCATCGACCAGCGCTAACAATAGCTGACAGCGTAAGTCGTGACGTCGGCTACACATGTGGGCTGGAACGACCACAGGAGGAGGCAGCTCTCCACTGAGCCATACCGGACCACAGCTCCAGGAACACGCATCGATAAAAAGAACCAGAGAGTTCCAACTGATACCCACCTTCACATAGAGATTCTTTAAACCGGCCGATAATAATTATAAGTTACCACTCTCATATGAGAGCCACTTCATACTTAACAACAACTAACAGCTGTCCTTTACCTATTTCAGACTCAAAATACCTTTAAAAGTATTAGTTCTACCAGTTATTTCTTATATATGTATATTTGCTATAGCAACGTATAAGCAACGTACATACAATTGTTTTCAAATATTAGAACATAAAGACTAATTAGCGCTAATTATTTATTTACTGGACGTCCAGATTTTTTTACGTATTCATTTTAAGTATACAGTTTATTGTATGTAGTTAGTCCACCCGATTTCTGTAAGGAATAGACTACTTGTGTTTTATAATATTAACCTACTGTATAATTCACCACTCTTTTGTAATCTGCTTTCAACGAGCTCATCTTTAGAGGTAGGTGTAAAATACTGTATAGATAAAGTTTGGAAACCAAAGCGCCACAAAGAGGCTGGGTCTGAATGATTGCTAAATCAATAAAATTACACTTTATTTTAAAACATGCATGGATCCATGTTACAAAAATACAATTAAAATATACATAAAAACAATTTAACAATAGATTAAAATCACATCCAGTGATCTCTTTCAAGTGTCTAATTGGACCGATTTAGACTGATGTACCAGTCCTTACTAATTAACATATACTTCCTAGTAGGAGTTATGTTTGGCTGTTGCTGAAATTTGGGTGATCAGTGTTGATGCTTACTTACACTCTGCTAAGTTGTCAGAGATGTCTGTTGTTAATGTTGGCTTGCTGAGTGCATGAACTATACAAATGAGATGACTCTGCAAATGAAAACTTTAATAGTGGCGAATGTGTGTTGAGTCAGTGTATACTTCCGTGTTGGGTTCCGGACTTGGGTTATCTGCCCTTATATTTCATTTTACACACGTTTGTTTGTTTGTTTGTTTGTTTTAACCCTGCTGGTGTTGATATTGTATTTGGTTTATTTTGTTCGAGTGAAAGCCAGTTTTTTTAGCTCATACACTTTTGGAATTATTATTATTTTTTCACAGGTTGAAATAATTTGGTCACCTGAAAGGAGTTTCATTTCAATTTATTTTTAATTTTTATTCCAATTTTATTCCAATTTTTTATTCCAATTTTGCACTATAGATTGAAACACAACACGGAAGTATACACTGACTCAAAACACATTCGCCACTATTAAAGTTTTCATTTGCAGAGTCATCTCATTTGTATAGTTCATGCACTCAGCAAGACAACATTAACAATAGACATCTCTGACAACTTAGCAGAGTGTAAGTAAGCATCAACACTGATCACCCAAATCTCAGCAACAGCCAAACATAACTCCTATTAGGAAGTATATGTTAATTAGTAAGGACTGGTACATCAGTCTAAATCAGTCCAATTAGACACTTGAAAGAGATCACTGGATGTGATTTTAATCTATTGTTAAATTGTTTTTATGTATATTTTAATTGTATGTTTGTAACATGGATCCATGCATGTTTTAAAATAAAGTGTAATTTTATTGATTTAGCAATCATTCAGACCCAGCCTTTTTGTGGCGCTTTGGTTTCCAAACTTTATCTGACCAGTACCTATTGACTACTAGGAGTCAATTTCCAAAGCCAAGGTCTATCAAGGCAGGCGCATAGTGTACCCCTCACAGACATTTTTAAAATACTGTATAGTAGGAGCATCTCTCTCAGGGTATATTTATATCCTTCACAGCTGATTTTTAATATATCTATCTTTACTGTTTGTATTTATTCATATTTATTTATCTATTATTATTAAATGAATTATTTTTAACTTAACACAATTGAGAATAATCCTGTTTTTTTTTATAGATCACCAACCCTAGCTTTTAGCGCCAGTACCATTCCTAGTCTCTAGGATGCAATTTAACCATTTCTTTCTCTTTTAGCAAATGTCTGGTTTATGCGAAATATGCATAGGTAGCATGTCTTAGCTGAAATGGGCAGATAGAGAATGCGATTTAACCATATAATTGTTTTTTTGAAAATGTTTATGTTAGGGGATTTTCGTGTACACAAATTAATTGTATTTTAATATAATAATTTTAACAATATTTTCAATTTGTCATTTTATGTTCATTATTTATAGGTGATTCGGGTTACATGAGCCGGCCTTGGCTCATTGCGCCATTACGTAACGCCACGGACGAGGCCCAGGAGCGCTACAATCAGGCGCACAAGCGGACTAGGGCTGTAGTGGAGAGGATGTTTGGGCTCCTCAAAATGAGACTAAGATGCCTGGACAGGTCTGGAGGAGCCCTCCAATACAGCCCTAGTAAGGTGGCGAAGATCCTTATAGCCTGCAGCGTCCTGCATAACATTGCTCAGCGGGCTGGGATGCTGCAGGCCATCCAGGTGCCCCGAGACCTCCTCCAAGATGAGGAGGACGACCCTGTTCTAGAGGGCCCATTCCGGGACAAGGGGCTCAATGTCAGAGCAAACATCATCAACCGCCACTTCAGACGGTAAATACTAGAAGTTATATAGGAGCATTGCAAATATGTGTGAAATTTAGGGAAATGAGAAGTAGAGAATTGTGCAAACATGTTAGGATTTTTCAGGAAATGATTTAAAAAAAAGATAATTTATTATTATTATAGGTAATTTATACATCAGATTATTCTGGCATTGGGTCCTGTAATGACTATGCCACCTGGTTTTCAAAGACAACATCACATGGTAAGTATAAACAATGTATGGACTGTGGGTGGGGGGAATTTTGCACAATCAGCCATCATATGGCATACATTTTAAAATGTAGTATTTAGTTTGCACATTACTAGATTTTTGGATACTCAGAAAGGGATCCTCTAGCAATATTATATGCTTCCAAGTCATATTCCAAGTCATACATCAGAGGTTAGGTCTGAACAATGTATAACTCATCTTCACACTTGATTGATAGAACATAACACAAGATGCTACACATGCTTAGTAAGCTAGTGATATAAATAGTTTCAGAAATGGTGGGGATGCAGAACTAAGTCACACACTTCTATTCATGATTTGATTTACACTTGTTCTGCCATTAGGGAGATGACTTCATCTACAGACTGAAAGTGAAGAATTCAAGACTAAAAGTGAAGTATACCAGACTGAAAGTGAAGAATACCAATGTGATCATGTCTGTGGCATTGTCTTTCAAATGTGCTGACCTTGAAAACCATACAAAGACACGTTGACATGGTAAGTGGCAACAATTCTATGGAACAAGACTGTGGATGCATCCTATTGGAGACACTTAGATTTATTATATTATTTAGATGGTATTTCACAATCCTCTATTTTGAAAATGATGAATAGGACACCTAATGAAGATAAACTGATATTTTGAAGAGCATTGCCTTTCAAAGACCATACATCCAAGTTAGTTTGCACAATGCATGCTATTTAAGAATCATAGGAGGAAGAAGGTTCAAAGAATTAGGAATATATACATGTCCTATATTAGAATATGTTTATTTTACATACATTACCCCTACTTTGTGCTAGAGAGGACTCAGATTCTGACCAATCAGACAAAGGGATACATTTTATAGTTGATTTAGAGGTATATTATTTGAAGGGACATGAAATATGACATTCAATTATGTTCCTCATACAATCCAATATAAAAATATTTTGAAAAATTGATATGCATTATTTTGTCTAATTTTAAATGCTAATGTGTAATTCAACTATTGATTAGACAATATAATGGGATTAATTTCAAATTATGGATCAATATAGATTTCAAGTATGAACCTGTTTTTAATATCAATACAAAAATACATGTTAGAGCATAGACACAAGAGGATTTACCTCATGAATATGTTAAGACGTGTTCATTAAATAACCGAAATGACTAATGTTTTTAATATTTCTTTTCTTTCTTTTTCAGAGTTTCATCTGTGATGAATTTCCTTTTTTTTATTTTTGTCAATAAATTTATTGTCATACTATATATTTTTCGATTTAATTTTTTTAAAATACATATTCTTTGAGACATATCTCTATCACAGTAAGATAAGAAGACATATATCCATCTAATATTCTGACATGTAAATCAAATATTAGTCCCATGACTGTTAAAGTCATCTATTTTACAAGCACATGCCTGATATCAAATATACTCATTTTGTTTGATGTATTGAATGAAAAATATCAACACAGTTTACAAAATTTAAGTTGGAGTTAAATACATATATCTATGCTTTTATTGTGTGATTCATAGATGTTAAAATCATAAAATGTTTATGACAAGGATATGTAGTCTAAATTATACAGAACAACTTTGTTCATTTCACTTTTAAGAAATGTAAGTGTTTAACTTACATTATAGTGACAGTGTAGTTGAATGTTAGATTTACATTCTAATCTCTATAATCTTTCTTAGGTATCCAAAAACATTCTTACACATATCGGTTATTCTGCTTTAATTATTTTTAAGGTAATATGTTAGAAATTAACTTTAAATAAAAAGTAAGTTAATTTCACATTTATACCAAGCTAGTTATTGTATGCCATATTGATTACTTTTTAGCTCTAGTGGAGTTATTTGAAGGGTCAGTTAACTATAGATATATCAAAAGATAATTTATAGCAATTATACTCTTTACCTGTTGGATAGATATCACATATCTATAGGTATTTCCATTCCCCTTTAGTTTAGTTTATTTCTGCAATGTTAACTCCACATATTCCTAATGGTTTTGTCCTTAAAGGGACATTCAAACAAAAATTTAATTTTATGATTCAGAGAGATAATACAAATCTTTTAAAACAACATTTAAATTTACTTTCTATGATCTAATTAGATTCAGTCTTTAGATATCCTTTGTTAAAGAAATAGCAATGCACATGGGTTAGACAATGACACAAGGCATCTATGTGCAGCCACCAATCAGCAGCAACAGAGCCTATCTAGATATGATTTTCAGGAAAGAATATCAAGCTAGAAAAGCTAATGAGATAATAGAACTAAATTTGACGTTGTTTTAACATTGTATTATCCATCTAAATCAGGAAATAACATAGCTTAATGTCCATTTAAGGTAAAGCTGTATAAATACAGCCATTGGAAGATATTTCATTCACAGTGGGGCAAACAATACAGAAGGTAATACAAATATGCTTTATTCTCATGTTATCTAAATTTTGAGGAATGGAAATGCTTAGGTTTATGATCAGCAAAGCATTACTGGGAAATATCTACTTATTTGTGGGTGGCCAACAATGCATATTTACAATGTTTAGACAGATGTATTTAGATCAAGTTCAAGATTGCATATTAGCTAATTAAAGGGACGGTAATTCAAAAGCGTTTATTTCAGGATTCCTAAATAAAATATAATTTTAAACATTAAAATGTAATTATATAATTGATTTTAATTCATTCTTTTGATATTATTTCCTTTACAACCATATCTAGATATGCTCAGTAGCTGAAGATTGGTGGATGCACAGAGATGCCTTGTGTGATTGGCTCAACCATGTGCATTGCAATTTCCTCTGTAAAGGATATCTACAGAATAATCTAAATCGATCGAGTTACATTTTAAATTATAAAAATTTATTCTCTCTCCGGATCATTTTAAGAAAATATTTGGGTGTAATGTCCCTTTAAAAATAAAGATGCCATTGCACAATAACATATGTGAGCAGTTCAGACAAATACAAGCTCAAGGTTTATTTACTAATAATGAACAAACGTGTATTTTAAAATTTATAAACATATTATCCAAGTTCTTTCCATTATAACTAGAAATTACGCATTTCTGAAATATAGCGTGGGAAACGTATCTTGCAACACAAGATTTGCATCTTTAAAAATTCTAGTCTAATGCCACGCACTAGCACACAATCGATGTGCATTGTAAATACATTTAATAGAGCAATGTCAATACTTCACAATAAGTCACAAAATTTATTTAATAAACAATAAATACATACAATGTTTACTTTTTATTAATAAAAATAATTTGTATTAAATAACCTGATCGATATTAAACATCGAAATGTGTAAAACATTTACTAATGTGACTGGATTATATTTAATAAAAATCAAATAGAGATCAAATGTAAAATTAATATTTAATGGATCACGTATATTAAATATGCATCACACATATCCGCATAACAGTCCCATGAATTACAAATAAGTCTACATGAAAATTTAGTAACAGCACCCCCCGGAGGTATGTGTATGGGAGTTACTAAGATATGAAACATTACGGAACGGTCAATCAGAGTTCATCACACAAACATAACTTGAGTCAGTATGGTCTCACAGACATGATAACAAAATTTCAATATTTTATCCAATCAAATGTACAGATACTATGTCCCATGGTGCATCTCATGTTTACTTCACCATATAAAAGTCCATTACACGTTGCCATTTTTGTCCGTTCTCTAATGCCTGCTGGCGTACAGTATATATATATATATATATATATATATATATATATATATATATATAAAATATAATATAATAAAACTTAGCAGGCATGACGTCTCCCAGGTTCACCAAGCTGGAGAGTGCAGCACTGGTCAACGCCGTTGAGGACTTCTATCCGCAGCTGTTTGGGAACAAGAAGAAGTCGATGAAGCAGAGCATTAAGAAGGCCCTCTGGGGGTCTATCACCAATTATGTTAATTTGGTGTGTGGTATCCAGAGGACCCCGGATCAAATCATGCGGAGGTTCTGGGATATGAGGTTGTGTCTAAGTAAGAAAGTCGACCTCATAAAGGAGTGGGTAAAAGTCCGTAGGAGGGATGGAAAGAAAGTTCCACCCCCATGGAAACTGTACCTGCTAACTTATGAGGTGTCTTTATGCGACCTCCTCAATCTCCAGGTCCCCCGCAGATTTAGATCCTTGGTTTCTTCTTATTCCCTCCAAGCTGCTGGATCTGAAAGTCCTGACCCAGAGGCCAGTGCAGCTGCTTCTCCGTCCGGTGGCCTGGGAGATGAAAGTCGAGAGGCTGAACCAGGTAAATATCAGACTTCATATGATATATTAATATTTGAGTATATATTTAATCAATGTGTATATAGTCATATTTTCAACCTATATAGATCTACACACGCTACATATGTTTAGATATCTGAATTTAGATTCATCACACATGAAATAGAAATGATGTTTCTTGCGCTCTCCAGAATATGCGTCACAGAGCGAAAATGAAATTGCGCATCCGTGAAATCCCTATCATCCGCCATTTCATACATTGACTATCTACCACAGTTCTAAATATTAATTGTTATCATTCAATATTAACAAATATACTATTTGAATCTCGTAATATACCCAATTTGAAATATATTTGAAGTCTTTAGAAATGATACTCATTACACTAATATATCCAAATCAATTCAGAATCACGGATACGCAATTCCGCTTTGAATCATTGCGCAATGATCACGAAAGATAGAATTGCGCACACACGTCAACATGTGTTTGACAGTAGCTCTGTCTCTCCTGTCTGCCGTTTTTAACTTGCTTACCCTTGTCTAACTGATAGTGTTCTCAAATAATAGCTCTCTTTGGGTGCCTGCTTAGAATATAAGTTAAAAGTTAAATCAGCCCTCGGATTGTAAGGGCTTAGTTTACTTTAGATATTGGCCAGCAGGCACTTGTTAATTACATGATCTCTCAGCATATTAATTATTATAAGACGGGGTTTAAGTGTTTTTAAACCTTTTTTTCGCTACTTTTGTGTGAATGTTGGTTCCTAGATATATTAATAAAGATATTAAGGTATGAATGACATGGAACTTTTTAAAAAAAAATATTTGATATAATCCTTATCTGAATCTTCTATTTGGAGTTTATATGATACCAAATTTGTGGCAATCTCTGCTGTGAATCCTATTGTATTCCTTATACAATTAGTTTTTCTAGTTGTTTACACGTGAACATGTGTTTGCTGTAACAGTGGCATAACTTTAGACATGTTGGTCAAATCACAGATGCGCAATTCCGCTTTGAATCATTGCGCAATGATCCCGAAAGACAGAATTGCGCACACACGTGAATATGTGTTTGCTGTAACAGAGGCATAACTTTAGACATGTTGTTAAAACGTATACGTTAATTAGTATATATGTGAAGAATATAGTATCCTTATTTACAATATTCTACATTATAAAAGTTATACTAGCAAGATCAAAATAAAAATTTAACAATTTCTATCAATTGATGACATTGCAAGAAGACACAAAATGACTTAAAGCGACAGTCAACAACATAAAAAATAGAAAATAACAATACATGATCTCTTTATACATTAATTTAGTCAACAATGAACTCACGTGAATACAAATATAATTTGAGTTTGTCAATTAGAGTATAAAAATCTGATTGTTCGTGTCCATGGCCTGATTTGTATTAATGATATCCAATTGTGATTGAATATTTTACAGATATGGATGTTGTTGCTGGAACCTCAAGCCGTGTTCGTGTTTGTGGTATGTCTCATTTTAATTTACCTTTCTCTTACAAACTTGGACATAACATTACATAATCCATTCACATTGATCTATATTTTTAGGGATACTCTAATTCTATTTTCCTGTTATTTTCAAAGAAGAATCATGAATCAGAGTTGGGATTCCATTGTTATTTAAACCTCAATTTATGAGATATTCCTTCGATTCTTGATATCTTCATTTTAATGTAATCTTATGGTCATGCCCATTTTATATTCTGCCCCTGGGTAGTGTTTTAAATTTTTTGTCTACATTTAGACAACATCAACCCATTTTTACATATGTGCATATTAGAGAAATATACTTCTCGTATGCTTTGATAATTTATTCTTATCATTAAAGGGACATGAAAACCAACATTTAACTTTTATGATTTAGACACATGTGATTTTCAAAAACCTTATAATTTTCTTCTATTATCTACCTTGCTTCAGTCTATTGTTATCCTTAGTTGAAAATCATATCTAGGTAGGCTCAGGATCAGCAATGCATTACTGGGAGTAACCTGCTGATTGTTTGATGCACAAAATTGCCTATTTTCATTTGTTCAACACATGTCTTCAGATAACAGTAGTGCATAGTTGCTCCTTAATAAAACTTTCAAAGACAAACTAGAAAACAAAAAGTATATTTGAAAGTTTTTTAAAATTACAGGCTGGATTTGAATCATGCAAATTAATACAATTACACATTTTGAGTTTCATGTCCCTTTAAGAGCAAAGGATAATTAAAGAATCCTGATGATATCCTTAAATTACATATTTGATTATAATTGCATGCTCCATCCCATTCATTACATCAACATATGGACTAGACAATTCATTAACAGCGCCATTGTCAAATAAAGATATTTTAATATTTAATATTAAAGGGACACTGAACACTAAATTTCTCTTTTGTGATTCAGATAGAGCATTCAATATTAATAAACTTTCTCATTTACTCGTATAATCAAATTTTCGTCATTCTCTTGGTATCTTTATTTGAAATGCAAGAATGTAAGTTTAGATGCCGGTCCATTTTTGGCGAACAACCTGGGTTGTTCTTGCTCATTGGTGGATACATTCACCGACCAATAAACAAGTGCTTTTCATGATTCTGAAAGAAAATATGGATTAGTTGCCTTATTTTTCAAAGAAAGAAAGCAAGAGAATGCGGACAAATTGATAATAGTAGTAAATTAGAAATATGCTTAAAAATGCATGCTCTATCTGAATCACAAAATTAAATATTTGGGTTCAGTGTCCCTTTAATAATAAATATCTTCATTAATCTTTACACTGTTTGGATGAAACAATATTGATATCTATATCACATATTCACTCTTGGGCTTCCTTTATATATATAAGCATACGCTAACAGCACCATGATGACATATTTTTACAAATATCTTCTGTTTTGCATTGTGATAAATATGTGTTGTGTCCTAAAACAGATTACTGTATATTGCACAAATGGATCTATGTGCCACATGGCTTAGGTTCGATTTGTCACCAGTTGTTATTCCAAGTGTTGTGTGTGTGTATTATTTTCAAAACATGGGTCAATACTTATATTTATACATGCCATAGAATCATATGTGACGAATTGGCTGTCTAATATAGTAAGAAATCAAACATATGCGAAAGACATCATTTTCTTTACAATCACCTTGATTAACTCATAAATTTATGGTTCATATTAGTGCTCTATTCTTGATATTTCTAAGTACATTATTTGTTAGATTCTCGACCAATGTGATTTAGTGATGTCCAAACTGTATTCACTAATATATTTTAATATCATTAATAGATGTAGTTGTTGTGGCGAGCATAGAGGGATCCAGCAGCAATGGTGACCTGCCTTTGCAGGATTCTGGTAAGTCCATTGACTCATTCATATGTCATTGAAAGTGTATTTTTAATAAATATTATGATCATGATTCTGATGAAGCATTCCATTTGAATAAAACATATAATTTACTCCTCTGATTATATATATATATTTTATTTGTTAAGATTAAGATCTCAAAGCTTCTTAGTCTACACCTTTGTGCTTCAGAACATGGCTAGCATATGTTTTTTTTAGTATAAATTTAGACAACAATCATCAAGTGATACACACATGAGAACTCTTAAATGTTCCATGCACTCAGCTTTTAAGAATATTTTAAAAATACAGACAATAAAATGTCCTTGAGCAACAGTAACATATGTTAGAATATAGGATTTTAACGGGTACACAACATATTATGTTTTACAGAGATTGATCTAACATGTGAGATGGAGGAGGAAGTGGTTCCCTTGGAGTCTGATGGTATGTCAAATATATCTTAACATGTATCGAGCATGTATTATTGTTTAAAAATCATTCTCTTGAAGAAAAAGAAAGTCTACAGCTTTGGCACTTTAAAATATATTATTCCATTATTCTTCCAATACACTACTGCCCCCCTTTCTATATCATGCAGCATGAACATATGTTTTTATTTTTCAAAAATGTATGTATGATTTGTCATTAATGACATCATGATGTCACATGCATATTCCATGCAAAACCACAATAATCATCTTCTGATTGTCCAGACAGTCATTGCTATTCATCTGAGTGCCTAGATGCAGACCATATCCTTATGTCATCATTGTTTATAAATTGTAAACATAATAATGTTTAAAATCCTTGTTTTAATTTCATGATGTATGAGATGCAAATATATTTATTATATTTATTATATTTAAAATATATTTGTGTGTAGACTGTCCATTTCAATCCAACAAACATTAATATTCCCCAAAATTAAAGCATGCATTGATGAATGTGTCTATTAATATTGGGATGACATACATTTAATCCTAATGTAAAAGAGAGATTCACAACATTAATCTGAAATTTGAATCAGATAGAGATTATATTATTAATCAATAATATAAATGGTAGTATCTACTGTGTATATATTCTGAAGAGTAATTGATTGAAGCATCAAGCTTAAAATGAGAGCATTAAAGATTCCAAAGGTAATCACCAAAATATATATGTAAATCAGTGTTTACATGGTTTAAACTCTATTAAATTTAAATCTCCAATGCATACATGCATACCGAAAAATTCTACAAAAGATACATATATTATCAATTCATAAATATTAGCACATAATGTTGCCTTTGATAAATATGATTTGTAATCTATTTATGAAATGTTACATGAAAAATAACAGTGAACATTCAGAGTTTAAAGGATCTATTAAATCTTCTAAGTAATTATATTTGATTCCAATCAATCAATAACTTAAAACATAGTCATTATTGTGACTTTGTATCAATATTTTATGAGAACAAGAATCAAGACTTTAACTAATGTATAATCTTTATTTCTTTCAAGATAATAATATTTATTGATATCATATATATATATATTTTTTATATTTCAGATCGACCTTCCACTTCTGGGCATCAGCCTCCTGCCCCTCCCCAGTCAGAAGCCCCTCCCCAGTCACAAGCCCCTCCCCAGTCACAAGCCTTTCCCCAGTCACAAGCCCCTCCCCAGTCACAAGCCCCTCCCCAGCCCCAAACCACTCCCGGCCCTTCCCATTCCTCCTGTCCCTCCCAAAAAACGCCACTTTGCACCCCCTCGCTGCTTTCCCCGTATTGCCGCCCGTACAGCTCCCCCACTTGCCCAGCCCCCAACTCACCAGGCCCCTGACTCCCCAGCTGTACAGGCTATCCCAGAGTGGCAGCCCAATCCCATCCCTCCCCTCCCTCTCCAGACTTTTACCCCAGTCCCCAACTTCATTGTCCTGGGTATCGGATTGTCCTTCCCAGCCACAGATGTAAGTATCATTACAAATCCACATTATAACATACTTTCCTAAAGGGACATTATAGTGATATAATTAGACATAAATTGATATTTTAAATCAAAAAGGTTTTGAAAAACCTTTTCTTTATTTGATTAATCTAAATGTTTCCGATGTTCAGTTTTGTGAAATCAACATCCACATTTTCGAATATAGAAATGATATTGCTTATATGTTGTATATCTATTCTGTATATATGACAATATTTTGAATTTGTCATCACTGCCCTTTTCACAGTGTGTCATAAACCAAAGAAATATATTTTTCAAGATTGAGAGGGTTTTGATTTGTGTTAAGATCTTAAAGGGATAGTATACTATCAAATAGTTTTTCCCTTAATGTGTTTACAATTAGTTTTTGTACCAGCTGCAGAGTATAAAATGTATGCGATTTGCTTGTTAAGGCTTATTTGTGTATATGACTTAGCTGATTTTGTGTTTGGAAGCCACAACCTAATAAAATGGTTTGAACTTCTAGGTATTATCAAATCTCATTAATTTCTCCCGTTTAGAAAATATACATGCTTCTTTATCTCATTTCACTCCATATACCAATCACCAATACTTGGATAGAACAATTGAAAATTAACTTTTTCTTAAATTATCTCCTCTATAACTAGGCTGACCATATTGCCGCTTTAAAAAGGGACACATATGAAAAATACATATGTCAGGGCTGTTTTCAGGGCTGTTTAAAGAAATGTTTTGTATAAGAACCCTGACATATGTATTTTTCATATGTGTTCCTTCTTAAAGCGGCAATATGGTCAGCCTATCTATAACCCTCTGGGAGTGTAATTTCTTCTGCTTGCTGTGTTTACACAGCTTGGCCTTGAGGCCAAAATATTTAAGGATAGGTGTGGATACCACAGGCTAAACTTATTATTGTTTATGTTTAATGATCCAACAATATTTTGCTATAGGTAGGCTGACCATATTTCAACTTGAATAAGTGACACATCTGATAAATACATGTGTCAATATTCTTATTCCAAAAAAATCTTTAAACATATCTTTAAACATCCCTGACATATGTATTTCTCATGTGTCCCTTTTTAAAGCGTAAAGATGGAACACCATAGTTATAGGTAACATATAATGTATAACCGATCCCTTTTTTTTATAATGTATCTCGTAGCATTATTTATGATTTAAAGGGACATGAAACACAATCTATTTTCTCATTTATGTCTAACATACGATTTTTAATTAATTTTCTTTCCATAAATTCTAGAATTTGCTTCAGTTTCTTTGTATCATTTGTTTAAGGAGCAGCAGGGCACTACTGGTTTCTAAATGAACACATAGGTGAACCAATGACAATCGGTATAAATATGTAGCCACCAATCAGCGATTACCTCTAAACACATTTCATCAAAAGATTCAACTTAAATTTGAAAATTAAGTTCAAATTGCAATTTCGTACATAATCGTGTAACATAAAATGCTTGCTAAATAGTTAATAATCCTCAGTTTCTAATTAAATATATCCTTATTACCAACAATGGATTCTATTTCATATATATCACAGTATTACGTTATGTAGCGTGACATTCATAGATAACAATATAGCACATACTAGTTTTTAAAATATAAATACGTTTCTTATTGACATGCAAAGATGTAAAATTAGTCCTTGGATTGGATGCCGTTTTCACGCGATCTCGGATGCGCCTTTTATTGGCTGATGTTGTTACGCGATCTCGGATGCGCCATGTTGCTTAAGACGTCACATGCCACGCTGTAAAATGAGTCCTTGTATTGGCTGACGTTTTTACGTGATCTCGGATGCGCCTTTGATTGGCTGACGTTGTTACGCGATCTCAGATGCGCCATGTTGCTTAAGATGTCACATGCCACGCTGTAAAATGAGTCCTTGTATTGGCTGACATTTTTACGTGATCTCGGATGCGCCTTTTATTGGCTGATGTTGTTACGTGATCTCGGATGCGCCATGTTGCTTAAGACGTCACATGCCACGCTGTAAAATGAGTCCTTGTATTGGCTGACGTTTTTACGTGATCTCGGATGCGCCTTTGATTGGCTGACGTTGTTACGCGATCTCAGATGCGCCATGTTGCTTAAGATGTCACATGCCACGCTGTAAAATGAGTCCTTGTATTGGCTGACGTTTTTACGTGATCTCGGATGCGCATTTGATTGGCTGACGTTGTTACGTGATCTCGTATGCGCCATGTTGCTTAAGACGTCACATGCCACGCTGTAAAATGAGTCCTTGTATTGGCTGACGTTTTTATGCGATCTCGGATGCGCCTTTGATTGGCTGACGTTACGCGATCTCGGATGCGCCATGTTGCTTAAGACGTCACATGCCAAGCTGTAAAATGAGTTATTGGATTGGATGCCGTTTTTACGCGATCTCGAATGCGCCTTTGATTGGATGATGTTTTTACGCAATCTCGGATGTGCCATGTTGCTTAAGACGTCACATGCCAAGGTGTTAAATCCGTCTGATTGGATTACGTTGTCCCGCAATATTTGATTTTGCACATAACCCATGTTTGTGAATAAAAAGACAAGTTTCAAACCATGACGATTATGGATTGTGTCAATCATGTACATTGTTGAACCATAGCTGATAAAGAACACAAAAATCTCTTTTGTTGGCTGTCTGGTTGAAGAAACGGATGAAGGCAATATGTTTTTCCTGCATAATATATTTTGAGGCAAGTGCAAATCAATGAATATACTCCATCTTGTTTAATATGTTTGTCAACAATATTTTCCTTTTTATAAATAATTACTGTGTCGTGTTGAATTTTCTCCATATCTAATTCCTAAAGATGCGCTATTATATTTGAATCACGTAATCAATATGCATTGACCTTTATCATATGCTAAATACATGAGATGCCTACTTATTCTAGATGTTATGTCTTGGTCTTTTTTCTTAAAGGGACATTATACACTCATTTTTTTGTAGCATATATGTTTTGTAGATGATCTATCTATATAGGCCGTAATGTTTTTAAAATGTATACGCCTAGATTTAGAGTTTTGTCGGTAAAGACCCGCGTAGCTAACACTGCTTTTTTCACAACGCACCCTTAAGACAACGCTGGTATTTAGAGTTGTCTGAGGGGCTGCGTTAGGCTCCAAAAAGGGTGCGTTGAGCCTAATGCCCCGCCACTTCAACCCTCAATACCAGCGTTGCTTACGGTAGCAGTAAGCAGCTAAAACGTGCTTGTGCACCCTAACACCTGCAAAAAAGCAGCGTTCAGCTCCCAACGCAGCCCCATTGTTTCCTATGGGGAAACACTCTCTAAGTCTGCACCTAACACCCTTACATGAACCCCGAGTCTAAACACCCCTAACCTTACACTTATTAACCCCTAATCTGCCGCCCCCGCTATCGCTGACACTGCATTATATTATTAACCCCTAATCTGCCGCTCCGTACACCGCCGCAACCTACATTATACCTATGTAGCCCTAATCTGCTGCCTCTAACATCGCCGACCCCTATATTATATTTATTAACCCCTAATCTGCCCCCCCAACGTCGCCGCTACCTTACCTACACTTATTAACCCCTAATCTGCTGACCAGACCTTGCCGCTACTCTAATAAAGTTATTAACCCCTAAACCGCCGCACTCCCTCCTCGCAAACCCTATAATAAATAGTATTTACCCCTAATCTGCCCTCCCTAACATCGCCGCCACCTAACTTCAAGTATTAATCCCTAATCTGCCGACCGGACCTCGCCGCTACTCTAATAAATGTATTAACCCCTAAAGCTAAGTCTAACCCTAACACCCCCCTAAATTAAATATAATTTTATTTCGTTAGATTAAAATTATATTTAATTTAGGGGGTGTTAGGGTTAGGGTTAGACTTAGCTTTAGGGGTTAATACATTTATTATAGTAGCGGCGAGGTCCGGTCAGCAGATTAGGGGTTAATACTTGAAGTTAGGTGGCGGCGATGTTAGGGAGGGCAGATTAGGGGTTAATACTATTTATTATAGGGTTTGCGAGGCGGGAGTGCTGCGGTTTAGGGGTTAATAACTTTATTAGAGTAGCGGCGAGGTCCGGTCGGCAGATTTGATAAATGTAGGTAAGGTAGCGGCGACGTTGGGGGGGGAGATTAGGGGTTAATAAATATAATATAGGGGTGGGCGATGTTAGGGGCAGCAGATTAGGGGTTCATAGGGATAATGTAGGTGGCGGCGGTGTGCGGTCGGAAGATTAGGGGTTAAAAATATTTACTATAGTGGCGGCGATGAGGGGGACCTCGGTTTAGGGGCACATAGGTAGTTTATGGAAGTTAGTGTACTTTAGAGCACAGTAGTGAAGAGGTTTATAAACCGGCGTTAGCCAAGAAAGCTCTTAACTACTGACTTTTCTCTGCGGCTGGAGTCTTGTCGGTAGAGGCTCTACCGCTCACTTCAGCCAAGACTCTAAATACCAGCGTTAGGAAGATCCCATTGAAAAGATAGGATACGCAATTGACGTAAGGGCATCTGCGGTATGGAAAAGTCGCGGCTGGAAAGTGAGCGTTAGACCCTTTCCTGCCTGACTCTAAATACCAGCGGCCGGCCAAAACCAGCGTTAGGACCCCTTAACGCTGCTTTTGACGGCTAATGCAGAACTCTAAATCTAGGCCATTGTTTTGCTTATTTTTAGATACCATTGCTGTGATTTTCTGACTCCTAACCAAGCCCCAAAGTTTGATGTGAATGCCATCAGCTACCTTCTCCAGCTTGCTCCTGTTTATGTAAAGGGTCTTTTCATATGCAAAAGAAGGGGGAGTGGGTAGTGTTTTATTTCCCACTTGCAATGGGCTTTTCAGCTAACTTTTCAACAGAGCTAAACAGAGTTTCTAAGTAAGTCTTTAAACCGTTTTATCCTGGATTTTTATATCAGTATCTGTGCATCTTGTTCTTTATAGTAGTGTCTATTACATGCAGTTCTGTGAAAATGAGTGTATACTGTCCCTTTAATGTAAATGCTCAGTATTGTGTCATGTATGACTTCCACATTGTCAATCTCCAAATATATTACTGTGAGCATATATTTCTAATGTAACTCTTAAAAGTACATGAAACCATAATTCATAATGTCTTTCTTAAATAATTAAAACACTATAATGTATCTTTAAGAAAATAGACTTTATTTAACACGTCGATAGAAATATGGCATACAGGCTTAGTATCCTATTCAAATATTTTCTTGTTTGAACAAGTACGTGTAGATATACCAACAATCCCTAAGGATTAGTACATGTTAGCATATGTTCTTGTTTAAAGGGACAGTCAAGTCAAGCAAAACAGTAATGATTTAAATCTCAAAAAAAGCTATTTTTATAAAATATATCTCAAACGTTTATTAACAATTTATCTTAGTTCTCTTGGTATTCTTAGTTGATAGCTAAACCGAGGAGGTTCATCTGCTCATTTCTTCGAGCTTGAAGAGTGCATCTAATCTGAATGCATTTTGACCACTAGAGGGCATTATTTTTTGTGTTTCATATAGAAAACATTGAGCTCATGCAGTATAGCTATCCTTGATTAATCAGTGATTGGCTGAAATGCCGGTCTGTCAAAAGAACAGAAATAAGTGGTCATTTTTCAGAGGCATAGATACAAGGTTAATCACAGAAGTAAAACGTGTATTTCTGTAAGTCTTGTTTTTCAAAACTTGATAATCCGTAATAAAGTGTTTTCTTTGTAACCAACAATAATTAATGTTATTACTGTCCCTTTAAGCTGTGTTGTTGGCATCAAAACAGTGATATGCCATCATGTATAATTGTAATGGTCATTTTGTTTGAGATTAGGGAAACAATTTGGACATCACATCACAGAAACCAATCAATGTAATCAACAAGGATAGGTATGTGATGATGTGGTCTCCAAAAAACACACTTTGCAAACAATCATCACATACCTATCCATTACACATTAAATAAATATATATAGAAAAAAAACTTAATTCCAAATTTTCAATGGTATAGGCGTACCGCACCGTACCGCAACACAACGCTTAATCCTGAAAATCTGACCTGTTGGGGAGGCTTGAGGAAAGGTTTGAAAACAAGTGCACTAGCATTATGACTGTCTGTATCCGTTAAGAGAGAAAGAAATAGTACTGGCACTAGGACCTGGTTGCTAAGGAAAAAGGGCTGTATCTAAAATTCAGTCCGGTGCTACCCCTAATATAACTAATACACAAAAGAGAGAAGAAAGTTTAAGGGGCTTGACTAGCACTCTTTCCTAATAGTTTTGTTGTCATCTCAAACAGTACTGCTTAAAGGGGTATTCCAGTGCTTGTTTAAAAACTACGTAATACATAGTACAGTATGTATGTATTATGATATATTTTATAAAGTAATGCAAGATTTCCATTGCCCCTTTTCCTTTGCTTTAAAAAACACCACAGCACACGGTGGCCTACAAGTGGAGTGCTAATGACAGTCATTAGTTCAACACTATTTGTTCTAGAGCTGTATGACTTTGGCCAAACACTATTGTGGCCGTAGCGCTGGTTATTGTTTTTGTGATGACCACAAAGCATACACGCACAAAGCCATACTGCTTTACTAAGAAAATCTGTAAGGTCTGCTAAGTCAAAAGTCCTCCTAACTGCCTAATCAACCCCTAATCTACCATAGTCCCCAATCACACAAACCTCTATTCTGCCACTATTCATATGGCTATTAACCCCACCCATGGGACCCCCACTTTAATGCAACCCCTACTCTAAGGGGTATCCCCCACTTAAGTAAATGCACCCTAAGGCTCCTCCAACCTAACACCTGTCTCCCACTGCAGCATAACATTGGTCTGATAAGTAACTTCTCATATAGGTGCCCTGATTTCTTATAATTGTCATATTTTTTAAAACCTATAATCAGAATGGACCTTGTTATTTTCAATAGAAATGACCTTGAATCATATACCGCTTCAGTGCAAAGACAAAACATCCAATTGTCATACATATGTTAATATGAAGTGCGAATGCGTTTCACGCAAATGACTGAGCACAAATGGACGTTTGTTATGGTAATTTGTTCTGCACTTGTAATCATGCAAGTTTTGCTTGTTCTCTAGTTGTAATCTATGGTCAGTATGTTTAATAATGAGTGTTGTCAGACTTTTATGCAATTGCATAACAACAACCACATAACGAGTGTGATCACACATTTTTTTTTAATACAAAGTTTTTAGCAGAGACATATGGTACTGTCAAGTTTGTTTTTTAAATGCATAGCTGCGATTTTCAGGCATTCACAAATGTATCTTTTGTGTTCTACACATTAAAAAAATCATATGGATGAATATAATATTGTGCAAGCACCTTTATTTTCCCTTCTGAAATACACTCACTCACTGTCACACACGCATTCTCTGTCACACTCACCTACTGTCATAAAACTCACTCACATAGGGCTTTGTGTACTAAACCGTGAATGTTGCTTTGGAGACCCCGTGGTGCAGGCTCGCTTACCGCTTGTTTACTGCAGGTTACAAACTCTCCTTCACTTTTGAGGTTGTGAAGATAAATTCAGATTATCCTAGCATAGTGAAGGAATAATCTAGATTTTATTAAAGACACAGAGACGAGTATTTTGCATTACCTTCTTTTTACTACTTATGCAGCTTTTCACAGAATACCATTCAATAAAACATAAACAAATTGAACATTACAATGAAAACAAGTACAACCAATGAAAAACAGACATGTGAATGAGCTGATGAAACTAGCCAATGAGCATAATCGTAGTGTCCATTAACTGTCCAGATAGTCCCAATTCCTCCTCTTTCTTCTTTGATGAGAAGAGGTAGAAAGTTCATAAGGAAAGGAGAAAAGGTGTTGAGGAATCCACAGAAGAAAAAACAAAGGAGACCAAGGAGAAAACAGAAAATGAACTTGAAACAGGAACCGGAACATAACTGAGAACACTTGAGGTATCTAAAGATGAACATCATGCTTGAAATGATGAGATGGCAGAAGTTGACAACGTCTACCTTGGAATCCTTGAGATTCTTGACCTGTAGAGGATTAGATTGAAGAAGCTGGAAAAGAACAAAAAAAAGTGTTAATATATTAATAAAACATTTCGCAACCCTAAAAGGGAAGAGAGGGAGGGAAAAAACTTGTCTCTGTGTCTTTAATAAAAACAGAATTTATGCTTACCTGATAAATTACTTTCTCTTACGGTGTATCCAGTCCACGGATTCATCCTTACTTGTGGGATATTCTCATAGTGCAAAGAGAGCACACAGCAGAGCTGTCTATATAGCTCCCCCTCAGGCTCCGCCCCCCAGTCATTCGACCGACGGTTAGGAGAAAAAGGAGAAACCATAGGGTGCAGTGGTGACTGTAGTTTTATAAAAATAAATTTGAACCTGACTTAATTGCCAGGGCGGGCCGTGGACTGGATACACCGTAAGAGAAAGTAATTTATCAGGTAAGCATAAATTCTGTTTTCTCTTACATGGTGTATCCAGTCCACGGATTCATCCTTACTTGTGGGATACCAATACCAAAGCTTTAGGACACGGATGAAGGGAGGGAACAAGTCAGGTAACCTAAACGGAAGGCACCACTGCTTGCAAAACCTTTCTCCCAAAAATAGCCTCCGAAGAAGCAAAAGTATTGAATTTGTAAAATTTGGCAAAAGTATGCAGGGAAGACCAAGTCGCTTCCTTACAAATCTGTTCAACAGAAGCCTCATTCTTGAAAGTCCATGTGGAAGCCACAGCTCTGGTAGAATGAGCGGTAGTTCGTTCAGGAGGCTGCTGTCCAGCAGTCTCATAAGCCAATCGGATAATGCTTTTCAGCCAGAAGGAAAGAGAGGTAGCAGTCGCTTTTTGACCTCTCCTCTTACCAGAATAGACAACAAACAAGGATGATGTTTGTCTGAAATCTTTAGTTGCTTTTAAATAGAATTTCAAAGCACGAACCACATCAAGATTGTGTAATAGTCGTTCCTTCTTAGAAACTGGATTAGGACACAGAGAAGGAACAATGATTTCCTGGTTAATATTCTTATTAGAAACCACTTTAGGAAGAAAACCAGGTTTGGTACGCAAAACTACCTTATCTGCATGGAACACCAGATAGGGTGAATTACACTGCAAAGCAGACAATTCTGAAACTCTTCGAGCAGAAGATATAGCTACCAAAAACAAAGCTTTCCAAGATAATAACTTAATATCTATGGAATGTAAAGGTTCAAACGGAACCCCTTGAAGAACTGAAAGAACTAAATTTAGACTCCATGGAGGAGCCACAGGTTTATAGACAGGCTTGATTCTGACTAAAGCCTGTGCAAACGCTTGAACGTCTGGTACTTCTGCCAGACGCTTGTGTAACAGAATAGACAGAGCAGATATCTGTCCCTTTAAGGAACTAGCTGACAATCCTTTCTCCAATCCTTCTTGGAGAAAAGACAATATCCTGGGAATCCTAATCTTACTCCACGAGTAACCCTTGGATTCACACCAACAAAGATATTTCCGCCCTATCTTATGGTAAATTTTCCTGGTGACAGGCTTTCTAGCCTGGATCAGAGTATCTATAACTGATTCAGAGAACCCACGCTTAGATAGAATTAAGCGTTCAATCTCCAAGCAGTCAGTTGCAGAGAAACTAGATTTGGATGCTTGAATGGACCCTGTATTAGAAGATCCTGCCTCGATGGCAGTGTCCATGGTGGAACAGATGACATGTCCACTATGTCTGCATACCAAGTCCTGCGTGGCCACGCAGGCGCTATCAAAATTACTGAAGCCTTCTCCTGTTTGATTCTGGCTACCAGCCGAGGGAGAAGGGAAAACGGTGGAAAGACATAAGCCAGATTGAAGGACCAAGGCGCTACTAGAGCATCTATCAATGCCGCCTTGGGGTCCCTGGACCTGGATCCGTAAAGAGGAAGTTTGGTGTTCTGACGGGACGCTTCAGATCCAACTCTGGAATGCCCCATAGCTGGGTCAGCTGAGCAAAAACCTCCGGGTGGAGTTCCCACTCCCCCGGGTGAAAAGTCTGACGACTCAGAAAATCCGCCTCCCAGTTGTCTACTCCTGGGATGTGAATTGCAGATAGATGGCAGGAGTGATCCTCCGCCCATTTGATGATCTTGGTTACTTCCTTCATCGCTAGGGAACTCTTTGTTCCTCCCTGATGATTGATGTACGCTACAGTCGTGATGTTGTCCGACTGAAATCTGATGAATTTGGCCGCCGCTAGTTGAGGCCATGCCTGGAGCGTGTTGAATATCGCTCTCAGTTCCAAAATGTTTATCGGGAGAAGAGATTCTTCCCGAGACCATAGGCCCTGAGCTTTCAGGGAGACCTAGACCGCACCCCAGCCTAACAGACTGGCATCGGTCGTGACAATGATCCACTCCAGTCTGCGGAAGCACATTCCCTGAGACAGGTGATCCTGAGACAACCACCAGAGAAGAGAATCTCTGGTTTTCTGGTCCAGTTGTATTTGAGGAGACAAATCTGCATAATCCCCAATCCACTGTTTGAGCATGCACAGTTGCAGTGCTCTGAGATGAATTCAGGCAAAGGGGACAATGTCCATTGCTGCAACCATTAATCCGATTACCTCCATGCACTGAGCTACAGAAGGCCGAGGAATGGAATGAAGAACTCGGCAAGTAGTTAAAAGCTTTAACTTCCTGACCTCCGTCAGAAATATTTTCATTTCTACCGAGTCTATTAGTGTTCCCAGGAAGGGAACCCTTGTGAGCGGGGACAGAGAACTCTTTTCGACGTTCACCTTCCACCCATGAGACCTTAGAAAGGCCAGAACGATTTCTGTATGAGCCTTGGCTCTTTGAAAAGACGACGCCTGAATTAAGATGTCGTCCAGGTAAGGTGCTACTGCAATGCCCCGCGGTCTTAGTACCGCCAAAAGGGACCCTAGCACCTTTGTGAAAATTCTTGGAGCAGCGGCCAACCCAAAAGGAAGGGCCACGAACTGGTAATGCTTGTCCAGAAAGGCGAACCTTAGGAACTGATGGTGATCTTTGTGGATAGGAATATGAAGGTACGCATCCTTTAAATCCACGGTAGTCATATATTGACCTTCCTGGATCATCGGTAAGATTGTCTGAATGGTTTCCATTTTGAATGATGGAACTCTGAGGAATTTGTTTAGAATTTTTAAATCCAGGATTGGCCTGAAAGTTCCTTCCTTTTTGGGAACTACAAACAGGTTTGAGTAAAAACCCAGTCCTTGATCTACAATTGGAACTGGGTGAATCACTCCCATCTTTAGAAGATCTTCTACACAGCGTAGGAACGCCTGTTTCTTTGTCTGGTCTGAAGACAAACGAGAAATGTGGAACCTTCCCCTTGGAGGAGAGTCCTTGGATTCTAGAAGCTACCCCTGAGCAACGATTTCTAATGCCCAGGGATCTGGAATATCTCTCGCCCAAGCCTGAGCAAAGAGAGAAAGTCTGCCCCCTACTAGATCCGGTCCTGGATCGGGGGCTACCCTTTCATGCTGTCTTGGTAGCAGCAGCAGGCTTCTTGGCCTGTTTACCCTTGTTCCAGCCCTGCAAGGGCTTCCAGGTTGCTTTGGGCTGGGAAGTGTTACCCTCTTGCTTTGCGGTTGCAGAGGTTGAAGCAGGTCCGCTCCTGAAGTTGCGAAAGGAGCGAAAATTAGCCTTGTTTTTGGCCTTAAACGGTCTATCTTGCGGGAGGGCATGGCCCTTTCCCCCAGTGATATCCGAAATAATTTCTTTCAACTCGAGGCCGAATAGGGTCTTTCCCTTGAAAGGAATATTTAGTAATTTTGTTTTGGACGACACGTCAGCCGACCACGATTTGAGCCAAAGCGTTCTTCGCGTCATAATGGCAAAACCAGAATTTTTCACCGCTAACTTCGCTAATTGTAAAGCGGCATCTGTGATAAAAGAATTAGCCAGCTTTAGAGCATGAATTCTATCCATGACTTCGTCATATGAAGTCTCCCTCTGGAGCGACTCCTCCAGCGCCTCAAACCAAAAAGCCGCAGTAGTTACAGGAATAATGCAGGCAATCGGTTGAAGAAGGAAACCTTGTTGAACAAATATTTTCTTTAGTAAACGTTCTAATTTTTTATCCATAGGATCTTTGAAAGCACAACTGTCTTCTACTGGTATGGTTGTGCGCTTGGCTAGTGTTGAAACTGCTCCCTCTACCTTAGGGACCGTCTGCCACGCGTCCCGCCTGGGGTCAGTTATGGGGAACATTTTCTTAAAGATAGGGGGGGAACAAAAGGTACACCTGGTCTCTCCCACTCCCTAGTCACAATATCCGCCACCCTCTTCGGGATCGGAAACACATTAGTGTATACAGGGACTTCTAGAAACTTGTCCATTTTACACAATTTTTCTGGGACCACCATGGGGTCACAATCAACCAGCGTAGCTAAAACCTCCTTAAGCAGTACGCGGAGGTGTTCCAGCTTAAATTTAAACGCTAAGGAATCTGATTCTGCCCGCTGAGAAATTTTTCCTGTGTCAGAAATTTCTCCCTCAGACAGTACATCCCTCACTGCCACTTCAGAGGGTTGTGAGGGTACAACAGATAAATCATCCAAAACTTCTGATTGCTCATCCTCTGTTCTTAAAACTGAGCTATCACGCTTTTTAGGAAAAACTGGCAGTTTGGATAGAAATGCCGCAAGGGAATTATCCATGACTGCTGCTAATTGTTGTAATGTAATAGGGGCCAATGCGCTAGAGGTACTAGGCATCGCTTGCGCGGGCGTAACTGGTGTCGACACATGGGGAGAGGAAGGAGGACTATCCTCGTTACCTTCCGTTAAAGAATCATCTTGGGCTACATTTTTAAGTGTCACTGCATGGTCTTTAAAATGTTTAGATACCTTAGCACACTTTAAACACAAATGTAAAGGGGGTACCGGCATGGCTATTAAACACATAGAACAAGGTCTATCTGTAGGCTCAGACATGTTAAACAGACTTAGACAGCACTCAAATACAGTAAAATACAATTTTTGAAAAAACGGTACTGTGCCTTTAAATAATAAAAAGTGCACACTTTTTTACTAAACCTCCAAAAATCATCCAATCTTTATGATCCTAATGCTTTGAAATGATTGCACAGTAAATTTCAAGCCAATTAACCCCCTACTGCTCAAACCGGAGCAAATTAACCATGTCCCAGCCTTGCTGTTGCCCTACCTTCCTTGGAGATTAGTTTTTTTTGGGGATTAGTTTTGATCGAAAATAAGCCTCTCTGAAGTCCTCAAGTAATCTTTGGACCCTTCACATGGATCTGCATGAAGCTGTCTGTAAAATCAACTGCGCAACTGAGGCGCGAAATTCAGGCCCCCTCCATCTTCACTCTGGAGTTGTGGGGCCTTCCCAAGCCAAAATAGGTGTCTAAATATATGCCATGCGGAATAAACCCCAAAAGAGTGTTTCAAATGTAATAAAACTTGTATTAAAGTCAGATTTATGTTAAAAAATAATCGATTGCCCCTTAACAGTGTCCACCAGTGTTTTGAGCCCTTCCAATAAGCCTTCCTTCTATACTAAGTCTTAGAATATGGCTTACCTTTCCCACATGGGGATTCTTGTCAGTCTTCTAGCATTACTAAGTCTTGACTAGAAAAAATTGACTGAAACATACCTTAAAGCAGTTAAGCCTGCAAACTGTTCCCCCCAACTGAAGTTTTCTGGTACTCAACAGTCCTGCGTGGGAACAGCAATGGATTTTAGTTACCACATGCTAAAATCGTTTTCCTCTCAGCAGAAATCTTCCTCACTTTCTGCCTCAGAGTAAATAGTACAAACCGGCACTATTTTAAAATAACAAACTTTTGATTGAAGAAATAAAAACTACAAATCTAACACCACATTCCCTTCACACTCCCGTGGAGATGCTACTTGTTAGAGCTGCAAAGAGAATGACTGGGGGGGCGGAGCCTGAGGGGGAGCTATATGGACAGCTCTGCTGTGTGCTCTCTTTGCACTTCCTGTAGGGAATGAGAATATCCCACAAGTAAGGATGAATCCGTGGACTGGATACACCATGTAAGAGAAATCTAGATTATTCCTTCACTATGCTAGGATAATTGGAATTTTATTACAAGCACAGGGACTCCTATTTTGCTAATTTAAAGCAAAGAGAAATTAGACAAGAAGAGAAGAGGCAGCATTAGCAATGGGCTTAAAGTAAAACTGTTTGAAAGTAGATTCAGAAGACCAATCTGCTGCGATAAGAATATCTTAGAGAGAGGAAGATTTAAGGAAAGCTTTGGAAGCTGAAGCTCCTCTGACAGAATGAGCTGAAAAAGACTCTTCTACTCCAGATAACACAAGAATCCATTTCACCCATCTAGCGATAGATGTAGAAGTGACAGGTTTATAAGGAGAAACAAAAGAAATAAGAAGTTGAGGGGAAGAATGAGATCTAAGGGAAGAAGTTCTGGATTCATATTCTTTAAGTCAAGAAGCAACACAAAGATTGGGTTGTTCAGGAAAAAAACAGATAAAAAATAATGAAAGTTACTCCAAAAGGAGAAAACATTTTTGAGTTTATATCAATGGCTCTGACGTCTGAAACCCTGTGAAAGGAGAGAAGGCATAGAAGAGTAGCTAATTTAGCTGACAGTTGTTTGAGAGCAAGATCAGAATTAGATGGTCAATTTCGAAGGAAAGAAATGACAAGGTCTGTATCCCAGAAAAAGGAATATTTAGAAGAAGGGGGATTTTTTATCCTGATGGTCTTAAGTAAGCAACAAATGTGGGGATGTCTACCAACAGGAGTATCATTAATGAAATAGTGGCTAGCAGAGATAGCAGAACGGGCCAGATTAATGGAACGATAAGCAAAACCATTATCGAAGAGAGAAGATAAATAATGAATTATCTCGTGAAGAGGGGCAGAAATTGGATCCAAGTTTCTTCGTGAACACCATCTACCCCATCTAGACCAGGCTGAAAAATAGGCTTTTTTGGTGTCTGGAGCCCAAGATTCTTGGAGAAGTGATTGAGATCTCTCCGAAAGGCCTTCGAGGGTCCAGGGGCCCCTGAATTTGTACAAGCTACGAGGTTGAGGGATCCGTCCTGAATGAGGGGGTGAGGATGGTCCAACGGGTCCAGAAGGAGATTAGGCATGAGAGGAATGAGAAGAGGGGAAGAAAAGAGAGTTCCAGAAGGGAAGGGTACCAGGATTGGGTTGGCTAAAGGGGAGTGATCAGGAGAAGGGAAATCTGGGATCTGCGAAGATGATCAAGGGTTCTCGGAATCATGGAAAAAGAAGGGAACGCATATGCTCCCTGTACCGGCCAAGTTTGGAGAAATGCATCTATTGCCGAGGCCTCTGGAGCCGGACGCCAACTGAAATAGGCTTTCATTTGGAAGTTGGATCTGGAAGCAAAAATATCTATTACAAAAGGACCCCTCAAGGAGGAGAGGGCAAGGAATATTTCTGGGAGTAATTTCCAATCGCTGGAATCCTGAAGATGGCGAGATCCCCAATCTGCTGAAAAATTTGAGAGGCCAGGGATGTATTCGGCCGGAATAGAGATTTTGTTCTTCAGGCAATGGTGTATAAACTCTTTTGTGATGTCTGAAAGGGACTTTGATTTGGTACCGCCCAAGCGGTTCAAGTATCTCACGGCAGAAATGTTGTCCATGCAGAGGATAACAGATAAAGGAGAAGAGTTGCAAACAAAACTCCTTAACGCAAAAGAGCCTGCAAGAAGTTCTTTGCAATTGATGTGAAGACTTCTCTCTGCATTTGTCCATTTGCCACCGGTGATAAGAGGACCGCAATGAGCACCCAACCCGAATTGCTGGCATCTGCCTCTATGATCAGATCTGGTGAATTTCCAAAAATGGCTCTGCCATTCCAGGCATCCATATTGCAAAGCCACCAAATTAGTTCCTGGCGAGCTTCTAATGAGAGAGAAATCGTTTGAGAATAAGCACAACCTTTGCAGAGGTACTGAGTCTTTAAACGTTGAAGGGCCCGGTAGTGGAGAGGGGCAGGAAAGATCACCTGAATGGAGGAGGAAAGAAGACCGATAATGCGAGCTAAAAGTCCTAGGGGAAAGGAAGGTTTCTTGAGAACAAGGGTTATTTCTTTCTTTATATTGGGAATTTTGTCCTGAGGAAGGCTGAGGGTAGAGGAGATGGTGTCTGTAAGAAATCCTAGAAAGGCAAGATTCTGGGAGGGAAAAAGAACTGATTTTTCTCTGTTTACGAGGAAACCCAAGTTTTCCAATAGAGAGGTGGTGAGTTGGAGATGAGATAAGAGAGTGTAATGATCTTGGTTCATTAAGAGTATATCATCTAGGTATATAATTAGATGAACACCCCTGAATCTGAGCCATGTTGTGACCGGTTTCAGAATTTTTGTAAAAGTCCAGGGGGCCGAGGAAAGGCCGAATGGAAGGCAAGTGAACTGCCAAAGAATGATGTTCCAAGAAAAACGGAGAAATCTCCTGAAATCCTGATTGATGGGGACAGTCAAGTAAGCATCGGTAAGATCCAAGCGAACCAGCCAATCTTGATCCTGGAGACAATGTCGAAGAAGATGAATACCCTCCATTTTGAAGTGTTGGTAACAAACCGAGGTATTCAAAGTTATGAGATTTATTACAGGACAGAAGAGACCGTTCTTCTTTTTGACCAGAAACAGATTGCTTATATAACTGTCCTTGTCCCTGAGGACCAGTTCTATGGCCTGTTTTGATGCCAGAGATAAAATTTCTGAATCTATGGTGGATCTGTCTTGTTTTTAAAAAACAATAGGATTTGGGAAAAATTTTTGAGAAGGGATGTCTACAAAATCTATCGTGGCTCCAGAAATAGTTTGGAGAACCCAGGGATCTGAAGTAATAAGGTACCAATTTGGGAGAAACACAGCGAGTCTGCCACCTATTTTGTTGGGCAAAAAAGGGAAAAAAGAGGGAAGAAGAGGATTTACCTGGATTAAATCTGGAGCGGCCTATGTGACGGAAGGACCTTGATGGCCAGGATCGACCTCTTGATAGGAAGAAGTCAGGGTTTTGCGACTGAGTTTGCGATTGGTTAGAGTAGTAATATTGGGACCTGGAGTTATATGCGTTATAGTTGGAACGGCCGGGAAAACGGCCCCTTCTTTTCCCGGCCCTGTCAAAAACACTTGATTGTGTCTTTTTAATGGTAGATTTGGTCTTGGACAAAGTATTGAACGTCTTTGCATAATTGTTCATTGTAAATAAATATATGTGTTTGAATAATAAGCCATTGGAATCGGTGGAGCGATGTGTGGTGGCAAAATCTGATCATTTTGGATCCAATAATCTGCCGGCCAGCAGAAGGATTATCTGCGATTCGCAGAGAGTGAGGAGAGTCTGAATGAGACAGACTAGACGTTCTTAAGTGCAATTGCTTTGGGGAAACAGGAGTTAAATGTTTAGTTTTTGTTTTGCACTTTCTTGGGGCAGAAGTGTTAGGGTTAATAACAGCCATAAGAGAAGTCATTTTAATATCCACTTGTGAAATAAAATTGGACAATTTGTCATCTAATGAATTCACAGAAATTTCCATATTGTTTGACTGAGACATTTGAAATATTAATAAAAGGAGACACAAAAACACAATAATAATAGTTTGATAAAAATAATTATGAGGCAAAAGTTTTTGAGTTTTGAGTAAAAAAAACTTGGTGAAAATTGACAACCTGAAAAACAAAATAGACATATGGAGACACTTAGTGGAGAATATAAATATTACATTATGGGGATGTAGCAGACGAGACCGGCTACGGAGGAAACAGCTGAAATGAAAAACTGACAGGACTCTATGTCAGCTCTAAAGTAAACTAGAGGGCGGGAAAAGGGGCGGGAAGGCAAGGGGGCGTGTGTCGGATGACAGGAAATGGCGGAGGGGAGCGGTTGAGAATAAAGAAAACGGCTGAAACTAAAAGCAGCCCAGGAAATGAAGGGACATGAAGAAAAAATCTTAAAAAGAAAGCATCACAAGCGGTATAAACAGAACTTAAAAGACAAACAAAATAATTTGCATTTATTGAGAAAACGAAAATTAATAAAAACGGAACTGGGAAAATGAATAAAGGAAACTTATACCAAGAAATTTTACAAAAAACCTTAGGGAAAATAATAATAAATACAAATAAATAACAATTTAAATGAGAGTGTACTTATCTGCACAAGCAGTAAAAAGAAAGAGTAGGAATTGGAACTATCTGGACAGTTTATGGGCACTACGATTATGCTCATTGGCTTGTTTCATCATCTCATTTACATGTCTGTTTTTCATTGGATGTACTTGTTATCATTGTAATGTTCAACTTGTTTATTTTTTATTGAATGGTATTCTGTGAAAAGCTGAATAAGTAGTAAAAAGAAGGTAATGCAAAATACTCGTCTCTGTGCTTGTAATAAAATCACCCAGAACTCACTTGTTCGGTATGATTGATAATTGTGATTGGGCATAGAGTAGCAGTGGGTGGCGCTGCATAAGTAAATGCTTGTGCAATAGAAATACGGTTGTAGAGTATCTGCTGCCCATTCATCATGAAGAGGGGCTGACAGGTCTAAAGACCGCTGCTCCAAAACTTGTCCGCCTGCTCTGAGGCCGTGGACAGAAATCAACCCGATCGAATACGATTGGGTTGATTGACACCCCCTGCTAGCGGCTGATTGGCCGCAAATCTGCAGGGGCAGCATTGCACCAGAAGTTCACAAGAACTGCTGGTGCAATGATAAATGCCGACAGCGTATCTCAGATATACAATTAAATAAATGACCATGTCCCACCCCTGCCTCTAGATGGTGACAGGGAGAAATAATTCTTAGCAAACTGAACATATATGCTTGAGACAATGGTATAGAAAGGTTTAAATAGTAAACTAAAGTGATACTGTTTTCTGTAATGTACTATGTGTAATGTAATGTGTATACTGTAATTGTTATTTTGCAGGAAAAGTGCTTGTTTTGTAGGCAATGTAAGAAAGTGGTAAATTTTAACAGTACTATATAGTGATGAGCCTGTGGAATCATCATGGTGATAATATATATGAATGGTGTAGGCACATTGTGCCAGGATTGGCTGGATCTCCACTGCAGGATGATGGCTGAAATATGGCTGAAGGCAAAAGGTTTTGTTATGTTATCTTACTTGTGTCTGAGTATAGGGGTGAAAAACAATAAGGTCACACACTTTTAAATAAAACTTTGAAGAATAAATCCCAGGGTCCCTCTAGGCTTGGAAGATTATATATTTTATAATGTTTTGTTTTACAATGATTCACAATAATTGATCATTTTGGCATTTGACGCTTTGCGAGATGCAACTTTTTATATTTTAAGTTTACAGCATGCAAACTTATTTAGCTAATAATTTTAGATTTGATGGCATGGATTTTAAATATAAAAAAGGGGGGTGTGGAGTGAAGCTTAGATCAGACTCAACTTGCTTCCCCAAGTCTGATATGCTCCCAATATCAGATGTGTGAAAGTGTATTTTTACAATATTGTGCATACATCACGGATAGAAGTTTTAAGGAATAGGAGTAATATCAGTAGCATCTGATGTGGATGGAAATAATTATAAACGCACATATATATATACACTTCACTTCAAACTAATTTTTAAACAATATATATTGTTACATCAGGCAATCTTATAATTGCCGATTAGGGAAAAATTATTATTATAATTTTAACACGAAGTAAACACTTTTGTAGAACAACACTAGCACAGTGATTAATTTATTTACACACTAATTTAGGATTCTCGTGAGAAGATTTTAAGGAAATTAAGGAATAGTTAAGAATCACAGTCCAACTCACAGCTCTTTTTGAGCGTTCCCCACCCCCACCTTGCACATGGATTTTAAATATAACAATATTATTTTATTTATATCTATTTTGAGTGGGATCTGAATCATAATTCAAAAATTCAAAATTCGACAATTTAGCCACCATGCAACTAAATAAATTATTGTGAACTATACGTGAATTTGATGGACAAATTCTTAAAGGGACATGAAACCCAAAATTATTCTTTAATGATTCAGATAGAGAATGCAATTTTAAAAAACTTTCCAATTGTCTTCTATTATCAAATTGACTTTGTACTCAGGTTATTCTTTGTTGAACAAATACCTAGGCCTAGATTTGGAGTTTGGCGGTAAAAGGGCTGTTAACGCTCCGCGGGTTTTTTTCTGGCCGCACCATAAATTTAACTCTGGTATCGAGAGTTAAAACAAATGCTGCGTTAGGCTCCAAAAAAGGAGCGTAGAGCATTTTTACCGCAAATGCAACTCTCGATACCAGAGTTGCTTACGGACGCGGCCGGCCTCAAAAACGTGCTCGTGCACGATTCTCCCATAGGAAACAATGGGGCTGTTTGAGCTGAAAAAAAACCTAACACCTGCAAAAAAGCAGCGTTCAGCTCCTAACGCAGCCCCATTGTTTCCTATGGGGAAACACTTCCTACGTCTGCACCTAACACTCTAACATGTACCCCGAGTCTAAACACCCCTACCCTTACACTTATTAACCCCTAATCTGCCGCCCCCGCTATCGCTGACCCCTGCATTACACTTTTAACCCCTAATCTGCCGCTCCGTAAACCGCCGCCACCTACGTTATCCCTATGTACCCCTAATCTGCTGCCCTAACATCGCCGACCCCTATGTTATATTTATTAACCCCTAATCTGCCCCCCACAACGTCGCCGACACCTACCTACACTTATTAACCCCTAATCTGCCGACCGGACCTGAGCGCTACTATAATAAATGTATTAACCCCTAATCTGCCTCACTAACCCTATCATAAATAGTATTAACCCCTAATCTGCCCTCCCTAACATCGCCGACACCTAACTTCAATTATTAACCCCTAATCTGCCGACCGGAGCTCACCGCTATTCTAATAAATGTATTAACCCCTAAAGCTAAGTCTAACCCTAACACTAACACCCCCCTAACTTAAATATAATTTACATCTAACGAAATAAAATAACTCTTATTAAATAAATTATTCCTATTTAAAGCTAAATACTTACCTGTAAAATAAATCATAATATAGCTACAATATAAATTATAATTATATTATAGCTATTTTAGGATTAATATTTATTTTACAGGCAACTTTGTAATTATTTTAACCAGGTACAATAGCTATTAAATAGTTAAGAACTATTTAATAGTTACCTAGTTAAAATAATTACAAATTTACCTGTAAAATAAATCCTAACCTAAGTTATAATTAAACCTAACACTACCCTATCAATAAAATAATTAAATAAACTACCTACAATTACCTACAATTAACCTAACACTACACTATCAATAAATTAATTAAACACAATTGCTACAAATAAATACAATTAAATAAACTATCTAAAGTACAAAAAATAAAAAAGAACTAAGTTACAGAAAATAAAAAAATATTTACAAACATAAGAAAAATATTACAACAATTTTAAACTAATTACACCTACTCTAAGCCCCCTAATAAAATAACAAAGACCCCCAAAATAAAAAATTCCCTACCCTATTCTAAAATACAAAAATTACAAGCTCTTTTACCTTACCAGCCCTGAACAGGGCCCTTTGCGGGGCATGCCCCAAGAAGTTCAGCTCTTTTGCCTGTAAAAGAAAACATACAATACCCCCCCCCAACATTACAACCCACCACCCACATACCCCTAATCTAACCCAAACCCCCCTTAAATAAACCTAACACTAATCCCCTGAAGATCTTCCTACCTTGTCTTCACCATACCAGGTTCACCGATCCGTCCTGGCTCCAAGATCTTCATCCAACCCAAGCGGGGGTTGGCGATCCATAATCCGGTGCTCCAAAGTCTTCCTCCTATCCGGCAAGAAGAGGACATCCGGACCGGCAAACATCTTCTCCAAGCGGCATCTTCTATGTTCTTCCATCCGATGACGACCGGCTCCATCTTGAAGACCTCCAGCGCGGATCCATCCTCTTCTTCCGACGACTAGACGACGAATGACGGTTCCTTTAAGGGACGTCATCCAAGATGGCGTCCCTCGAATTCCGATTGGCTGATAGGATTCTATCAGCCAATCGGAATTAAGGTAGGAATTTTCTGATTGGCTGATCGGAACAGCCAATAGAATGCGAGCTCAATCTGATTGGCTGATTGGATCAGCCAATCGGATTGAACTTGATTCTGATTGGCTGATTCCATCAGCCAATCAGAAAATTCCTACCTTAATTCCTACCTTAATTCCTACCTTAATTCCGATTGGCTGATAGAATCCTAACTAAATAAATTTATTAACCCCTAAACCGCCGCTCCCGGACCCCGCCGCAACCTATAATAAACTTATTAACCCCTAATCTGCCCCCCTACACCTTCGCCACCTATAATAAATGTATTAACCCCTATCCTACCCCCCCCACACCGCCGCCACTGTAATAAAATTATTAACCCCTAAACCTAAGTCTAACACTAACCCTAACACCCGCCTAACTTAAATATTATTTAAATACATCTAAATATTATAACTCTTATTAACTAAATTAATCCTATTTAAAACTAAATACTTACCTTTAAAATAAACCCTAATATAGCTAAAATATAAATAATAATTATATTGTAGCTATCTTAGGATTTATTTTTATTTTACAGGCAACTTTCAATTTATTTTAACTAGGTACAATAGCTATTAAATAGTTAATAACTATTTAATAGCTACCTAGTTAAAATAAAGACAAATTAACCTGTAAAATAAAAACTAACCTAAGTTACAATTACACCTAACACTACACTATACTTAAATAAATTATGCCTATTTAAAACTAAATACTTACCTGTAAAATAAACCCTTAGGCCTAGATTTGGAGTTCGGCGTTAGCCGTGAAAACCAGCGTTAGAGGCTCCTAACGCGGGTTTCTTACGGACTCCGGTATTTAGAGTTCATTTACCGACACTCAAAAAACACCTAACGCTCAAATTTCTACCGACACCTCAGAACCAGTAGTAAACATATACCGACAAAAAAAACATCCACGAATCACAAAACAAATATTACACAAACTACACTTACACTCATACAAACACTACACTATATTTATTTTTATGATTTAATAATTTTTCATCAAAATACAAAGGATTAAAGTTGCGAGATCACGGGTGTTAGAAAAAAAACAACACAAATCCATTTTTCCATTGACTTACATTGACACACGGGAAAAGACCCTCATATAGCTACATCTAACTAATAAGATTATCACAAACATACACTCATCGATGCATACAAACAATATACACCACATGACATACACAAAATATTTATTTATTACAAAAAGAACACGATTTAGTTACTTTTTCACTCAAGCTCATGACGTCACTCACTTTACGAGGAAACCCAGTCTTAGAAAAAAAAATTGAACAAATTTTAGAGCCTCCATTGACTTCTATTGGGAAGACGTGCTCGTGCACGCGAAACCCTCATTTCCCTAACGCACGCAAATAGCGTAGACAGAAAAACTCCAAATACCAGCGCTAGAAAAGACATGATTTCATGCGTTAGACCCAGCTATGATAAATAGATCAAGAAATGACTATTTCCCTATGGTGGATTTATGGATTTTACTGTTTGAATATTCATAACACCATTAAATTGTTTCAGACTTTTACATTACATCAACTACAAATCAACATCACTAGTAACAACATTTTAGTTTTAAAAATATTACATTTAAACGGACACAAAAATAATGTCAACTTTTCAGGATTCACAAACACTACACAATGGGAAACAATTCTCATTTACCTTTATTATTGCATTTCAGTTATTCAACTCATATGCTTGCAGCAACAGCATATCTACATAGGCTTAACACATGATCAGTCATGGATGCACATACATTACTTTTAACATTCACTCATACATGTGCATTCAAATGATGGGGGAAAAACACATTACATTCTCTCGAGGAATCACAAAACACAACATATGTATTTTACTGTACTTTTAACATCATGATTCCATCACAATATACCATTAGGAATTACGTACAAGAACATCATTACACCAGATTACAGATGTCACTTTATGGGAAGGAACAACAATGCCAGACCGCTATATAGAAGTCAGCATATGTGGGACACAATCACAATATATACGTACATGTACATAACACGCATCACCCATCACGCAACCACAAAGCACACATTTAGATTTTATTCAGCACACAATAACAATGTAGCACAATACAACAACACAATGAGGATTTCAGAACTACATAGGCAGGTTAATAATATCATGACGTCATTAGAAGATTCAACCATACACATCACAGATTCACCACTGTACCGCCCCTTTCGGAACTTTAACACTCAATACTACAATACAACATATACGTAAACAACACTTTGGAACAGCATTATTAGGGAGATTTCAATGGGACAATTAATAAATATTGTCAGATCGCAAATCACTTATATATATAATACTACAGATGACAGCCGGAAGTTATTCAGCATTAGTGCCATTTGAAAGGGACGCATACAATATTGACATCTCGGCAATCACTTATATATACAATACTACAGATGACAGCCGGAAGTTATTCAGCATTAGTGCGATTTTAAAGGGACGCATACAATATTGACAGCTCGGCAATCACTTATATATACAATACTACAGATGGCAGACGGGAAGTTCGGAATTATTATTGCGATTTGAAAGGGACGCATACAATATTGACAGCTCGGCAATCACTTATATATACCCAATACTACAGATGGCAGACGGGAAGTTCGGAATTATTATTGCGATTTGAAAGGGACGCATACAATATTGACATCTCGGCAATCACTTATATATACAATACTACAGATGGCAGACGGGAAGTTCGGAATTATTATTGCGATTTTAAAGGGACGCATACAATATTGACAGCTCGGCAATCACTTATATACACAATACTACAGATGGCAGACGGGAAGTTCTGAATTATTATTGCGATTTTAAAGGGACGCATACAATATTGACTGCTCGGCAATCACTTATATATACAATACTACAGATGGCAGACGGGAAGTTCGCAATTATTATTGCGATTTTAAAGGGACGCATACAATATTGACTGCTCGGCAATCACTTATATAGATACAATACTACAGATGGCAGATGTTACTTTATCGTTTACAAACAATGTTGCAGCAACATTGATCGATCACATCCGATGCACATTATACACAACTATGCACTTTCATTCATGTTAGCCTGGACGTGTGCTTGTTACTATAACATCGCGTTTAAGAAATATTGATTACGCATATGATCAAACATTACAAACATGCACTGTATGTGGGATATTTGACACTTTCACATTGAGATTCATTGTTGCAAAATAACATTTCATCAAACAACAAAAAAACGCCCACTGTGAAAGCATTCGCGCCGCTCACATACAAACAAGTGAATACAATCAGCAATCATTACAAACTCACTACCATTGGACTAATTGTACTATAAATCCCCCAAACAACATGGCCAAAGCATCACTTGTGATCCACATCAGATCAAGTGCTTACCTTGTTACGCTGTTTTGAAAGATGGATGACGATGACATGGTAGACACTGCTGGTGCTGCTATTGGCGAACTAGCTGTTGATCGAATCAGGCAGCCTCGGCGGCTCAGACTGAGACGAAGGGGTCATCTGGTTCGAGGTCCTCCTGTCTACAGGGTGAGACCCACCTTGGAAAACATGAGCGACTTTGAGGTTTATGATAAGTATCGGCTCAATCGCGAACAGCTCATTGGCCTTTACGATCTTCTTAAACCTCATTTGGAGCCACGTATAAGAATAAGGACTGCTGTTCCCTCCATGAGTAAGATGCTAAGCTGTCTATACGTCCTGGCCTCCGGGAGTTTTCAATCCGGAGAAATGTACATGCATGGCCTGGCTCAAGGTACATTCTCTGTGGTGTTTGATAACTTTCTGGACGCCATGGTACGTATCAGTAAGCAATACATAGGATTCCCACAAAATGATGGTGATTGGAGGCACCTGAAGCGGGAATTCTTTGATATTGCTCAATTGCCCAATGTCTTGGGAGCCATTGATTGTACCCACATTGCGCTGCGTGCTCCAATTGATGACTTGCCCTTCAGAAATCGCAAACATTTTCATAGCCTCAACGTGCAGTATGTTTGTGACGCACAGATGAGGATTATGCATGTGTGTGCGAATTTTGGAGGGGCTAGTCATGATGCCCGCATCCTCTCTCTGTCGTCCCTGTGGAGACCGTTTGAGGAAAGACAAATGCCCCCTGGTTATCTCGTTGGTGAGTATTTGTGCACAACATGGTTAATTAGTTTGACAATTGCCACTGTAGTTTTAAAATGTTAGCGTAATGTTCAGCTATAGGATGCAATTTAACCATATATTTTCCCCCCACTAATGTCTACTTTTAGTTCAATGCAGATATGTAGCATGTCTTACCTTAAATGCTCAGATAGAGAATGCAATGTAACCATGTAGTTAGCATTTTACACAAGGCTTGATTTAGGAGAAATACGCATATGTAGCATGTCTTAGATGAAATGGGAAGATATTAGCTAATGCAATTTAACCATGTCATTGTCTCTTTCCGCTAATGTCTACTTTTAGTTCAATGCAGATATGTAGCATGTCTTACCTTAAATGCTCAGATAGAGAATGCAATGTAACCATGTAGTTAGCATTTTACACAAGGCTTGATTTAGGAGAAATACGCATATGTAGCATGTCTTAGATGAAATGGGAAGATATTAGCTAATGCAATTTAACCATGTCATTGTCTCTTTCCGCTAATGTCTACTTTTAGTTCAATGCAGATATGTAGCATGTCTTACCTTAAATGCTCAGATAGAGAATGCAATGTAACCATGTAGTTAGCATTTTACACAAGGCTTGATTTAGGAGAAATACGCATATGTAGCATGTCTTAGATGAAATGGGAAGATATTAGCTAATGCAATTTAACCATGTCATTGTCTCTTTCCGCTAATGTCTACTTTTAGTTCAATGCAGATATGTAGCATGTCTTACCTTAAATGCTCAGATAGAGAATGCAATGTAACCATGTAGTTAGCATTTTACACAAGGCTTGATTTAGGAGAAATACGCATATGTAGCATGTCTTAGATGAAATGGGAAGATATTAGCTAATGCAATTTAACCATGTCATTGTCTCTTTCCGCTAATGTCTACTTTTAGTTCAATGCAGATATGTAGCATGTCTTACCTTAAATGCTCAGATAGAGAATGTAATCTAACCATGTAGTTAGCATTTTACACAAGGCTTGATTTAGGAGAAATACGCATATGTAGCATGTCTTAGATGAAATGGGAAGATATTAGCTAATGCAATTTAACCATGTCATTGTCTCTTTCCGCTAATGTCTACTTTTAGTTCAATGCAGATATGTAGCATGTCTTACCTTAAATGCTCAGATAGAGAATGCAATGTAACCATGTAGTTAGCATTTTACACAAGGCTTGATTTAGGAGAAATACGCATATGTAGCATGTCTTAGATGAAATGGGAAGATAGAGAATAATATTGAACTAGATTTTTAAAATTTAAAATAAACATTTGTTACTGGATTATCGTGTACAAAACTTTTTATTGTACTACAAATACTATTTTGAGGATTCTGTTAGAATTATGTTCTGTTCATAATTTATAGGTGATTCTGGGTACATGAGCCGGCCTTGGCTCATTACCCCCTTGCGTAGCCCGACTGATGTGTCTGAGGAGCGCTACAATAGGGCTCATAAGAGAACCAGGGCGGTGGTTGAACGGATGTTCGGGCTCCTGAAGATGAGGTTCAGGTGCCTGGACAGGTCGGGAGGAGCCCTCCAGTACAACCCAAAGAAGGTGGCTAAGATCGTTGTAGCCTGTAGCGTCCTGCATAATATTGCACAGCGGGCTGGGATGCTGCAGGCCGTCCGGCCGGACAGAAACCTCCTCAGAGATGAGGAGGATGATCCTGTTCTAGAGGGGCCATTCCGGGACGAGGGGCTCAATGTCAGAGCAGACATCATCAACCGCAACTTTAGACGGTAAAGAATAGAAGTTAGACTGGAGTATTATCAATAGATGTGAACTCTAGGGAAATGACAAGTAGAGAATTGTGCAAACATGTTAGGATTGTTCATCAAATGCTAAAAATGTGTTTCATTTATTAATATAGGTGATGCTCTGGGCAATGGGTCCTGTAGCGAGTCTTTGCCACCTGGTTTTTAAAGAGGACATCAGCTGGTAAGTATAAATGTCTGGACTGTTGCTGGCATGAATTGTACACAAATACATCATATGGCATACATTTTATAAACTAGTATTTAGTTTACACATTACTTAAAATGTAAATACTCAGAAAGGGATCCTCTAGCATGACTATGGTTCAATGTCACACATTAGGGGTTTGTTCTGCTCAATATGACTCATCTTCACACTTGATAGAACATAACACAAGATGCTACACAGTAAGCTAGTGACAGAAATTTCTTATGAAATGGGGGGTGGGAGAGGGCTACAGAAATGATTCACACACTTGTAGTAATTTTGAATAAACTCTTTCTGCCATTAGGGAGATGACTTAATCTAAAGACTGAAAGGGAAGAATTAGAAGCCTGACAGTGAAGATTGCCCAGACTGACAGTGGAAAAAGCCAAGATTGAAATTGAAGTATACCAATGGGATCATGTCTGGCATTATCTTTCAAATCTGCTGACCTTGAAAACCATACAAAGACATGTTCACATGGTAAGTGCCAACTATTTGATAGAATAAGGCTGTTGAGGCATCCTATTGTAGACACTTAGATGATTTTCTAATTTTTAGATGGGATTTCACAGTCCTCTATTTTTGAACTGATGAATAAGACACCTATTGAAGATCAACTGTTTACCCCTGAATTGACTTTCAAAGACCATGCATTATCCAGGTTGGTGTACCAATGCATGCTAGTTAAGAATCACAGGAAGAATGTTGAATATTAGTAGCTTACATACATTAGTCATATTTAGTTCTTAATTAGATATTTAGGGATCACAATCAGACACTTAGATGATTTTCTAATTTTTAGATGGGATTTCACAGTCCTCTATTTTTGAACTGATGAATAAGACACCTATTGAAGATCAACTGTTTACCCCTGAATTGACTTTCAAAGACCATGCATTATCCAGGTTGGTGTACCAATGCATGCTAGTTAAGAATCACAGGAAGAATGTTGAATATTAGTAGCTTACATACATTAGTCATATTTAGTTCTTAATTAGATATTTAGGGATCACAATCAGAAAAAGGAATACATATTATAGTTGATATAGAGGTATTTGAATGGACATGAAATATTACATTTATGTTCAACATATATATTATTGAAATGTGATATACATTATTATGTATAATTAGAAAATCAGATATTTTAATTTATTTTTGATTACACAATATAATGGTTTTTTTTTTTTTTTTTTTTTAATTTTATTAATAAATATCTTTAAAAAATGTTGAACAAAGTTAGAGCATAGACACAAGATGATTGTAAATGTATTTTATGAATCTTTGAATACGTGTGTATTAACTTTGTAAAAATTTAGTTTTTTAATTTCAGATTGGCATCTGATGACTTCCAGGAATATTTTTTTGTTTTTGGTTCAGAAACTATTAATTTTTTAAATGGTAATAATAAACATTTTAGTATTAAATACACTCTTTGGAACAGATTATAATAAATATCCATATAATCTGTCAATAAAAAACAATTTGACTCCCATGACTGGTAGTTGTCTATTTGACCAGCACATGCATGAGATCAAATAATGCATTAATTGTAGAAAATCCACTGATTCCGAGAATATTACATTAAACTATCTTTTGTAACATTCATTGGGGAGTGAGATCCATCGATGCTTTTCTTTTGAAATTCTTAGATGTTAAAATAATTTTGGATATGTAGTCAAAATTTGACATAAATTATTTGTTTTCACTTTTAAGAAGGGGAAGTGGTTCAATTACATTAAAGTGACAGTGTTGTTGAATGTAAAATTAATTTTATAAGATCTTGTATCTTCCTTAGGTATCTCAAAACATTATTTGCTAAATTATTTAAATTTTTCCATTTATAAATGGTAGGTCATTTAACTTGATATTTTTCACAAGCTAGTTATTGGATGCCAGGTTAATCGATTTTATTTTCGAGTGGAGTCATTTAACTATAGTTATTAATATTATGTAGTTTTTAAAATCTTACCTCTTGGGTTAGACATCACATATCTATATATAATTTTCATTCCCCTTTAGTTTATTTTGACAATGTTAAATCAACATTACAAATGTTTTTGTCCTTAAAGGGACATTCACAAAGTAGATTGTGTATTGATTTTTAAATAATTCATAAAAGAATTTAAACATATTTAGAAAGTACTATAGAATTACATTCAGTCTTTAAATATACTTTGAAAAAAAAACATCAATGCACATATCTTAGTCAATTACATAAGGTATCTATGTGCAACCAACAATCAGCATCAAAATAGCCTATGTAGATATGTATTTAATCCAAAAATATATATAATTACAATCTAATGATTGAATACCAAAAACATATTAAGTTGTTCAAATATTATAATCTTATCCAAAATGCATACATAACATATAGCTTAATGTCCCTCTAAGCTGAAGACTCAGAAATACCTCCTTTACAATATATATTTCAGTCAGTGTGTAAAACAATCCAGAAGTTAATCTAAATTTTATTTACTCATATGTTATACTAATTTATCAAAAGGAAGGTGCCTAGGTTTCTGATATTTCAAGCATTATTGTGAAAGTGTAAAAATATACTTAAAGGGAGACAGTTAAAAAATTAATGATTTATACATTCTGAATGAGTATTCTATTTTAAGCAACTTTAAAAATTGTCTCATATTATGAATGCTCCTTGTGATGTTGCTATCATTACTTTAAAAATAAGGCATTAAATAGATAATTTATTTGCTTCAGTACTCTGGACTGAACTTGGTTTTTTGTGGTGGATTAATTTATCCAACAATCATCAAGGACAACCCAGGTTTTTTGCAACAATTGTCCGTAATCTAAAATATCATTATTGATTTGCAAAGAAAGATAACAAGATAACTGTTAACATTTGAGAATCGGATTAAATTATAAAGTTGATTAACATTTCATGCTCAATCTGAATCACCAACGCTAAATTTGTTTGGACAGTGTCCCTTTAAGAGATTTAAATAGTGTATTTACTTCTCTTCCTATCTTGACATACTTTGCTTGAAAAGCATATCGAGATAGGCTCAGTAGATGAAGATTGGTGGATGCACAGAGATGCCTTATGTGATTGGCTCAACCATGTGCATTTAAATTTCTTCTGTTGAGGATATCTAAATACTAAGATAAATTGATTTACATTTTAAAGTCTAAACAATCTTCTATCTCTACAGATCATTTGATACAATTGTTTGTTTGTAATGTCTATTTAAAAATAAAGACGCCATTGCACAATAACATATATGAGCACTTCAGACAAATACAAGCTTGAGGTTTATTTGCTAATAACAAACAAACCTGTAGTTTAACATTTATAAACAGATTATCCAAGTTACTGACCTTATAACCTGAATTTGAATATTCAGAAATATTGCGTGGGAAACGCATCTTGAAACACCAGATTAGCATCTTTAAACATTAGAGTCTAATGTCACGCAATAGCACACAATCAATGTGCATTATGAAATACATTTAATAGAGCAATATCAATACTTCACAATAAGTCAATAAATGGATTTTATGAACAATAAAGACATACAATATTAAATGTGTATTTGTATTAAAGAAAAAGACCGTTATTAAACTGAGAAATGTCTACAACATTTAATAATGTGACAGTATTAGATTTTAAAGAGAATTTAATCATTAATATTTAACGGATCACGGATATTAAATCTGCGTCACACATATCCGCATGACAGGCCCATGAGTTACTAATAAGTCTACATGAAAAATGAAGTAACAGCACCACCATGAGGTATGTGTAAGGAAGTTGCTAAGATATGAAACATTAAGGAACGGCCAATCAGAGTTCATCACACAAACACAACTTGAGTCAGGATGGTCTCACAGACATTCTAACAATATTTCAAACTTTTATCCAATCAGATGTACAGATAACTTGTCCCATGGTGCATCTCATGTTTACTTCACCATATAAAAGTCCATTACACGTTGCCATCTTTGTCAGTTCTCTAATGCCTGCAGGCAGTATATATGATATTTTTTAAAAAAATTAATCTACAACCCAGCAGGCATGTCAGCTCCCAGGTTCACCAAGGAGGAGAGCGCTGCACTGGTCCACGCCGTCAAGGACTTTTATCCCCAGCTGTTTGGGAACAAGAGGAGGTTGACAGATGCGCACGTTAAGAAGGCCCTCTGGGAGTCTATCACCAATGCGGTTAGATTGGTGTGTGACGTCCAGAGGACCCAGGATCAGATCATGAGGAGATTCGGAGATATGAGGTTGCAGTTAACAAAAAAAGTCAACCTCATAAGGGACTGGGTACAAGCCCGTAAAAGAGGTGGCAAAAGAGAGGCCCCGCGGAAACTGTACCTACTCCCTTATGAGGTGACTTTATGCGAGCTCCTCAATCTCCGGGTCCCCAAAAGATTTAGATCCTCGCCATCCTCGGCCTCCTCTTCTTCCCTCCCAGCTGCGGGATCTGAAAGTCCTGACGCGGGGGCCAGGGCAGCTGCTTCTCCGTCCGGTGGCCTGGGAGGAGATGGAGAATCTGAACCAGGTAATTATCCAACTTCATATAATATCTTAATATTTGTTTTTTTATCAAAAAATGTGTATATAGTCAGATACTAAACCTATACAGATCTCACAACATACACTACATATGATGTTTAGATATCTGATTTTAGATTAGTGACACATGAAATAGGAATGATGTGTCTTGCGCTCTACAGAATATGCGTCACAGAGCGAAAATGGAATTTCGCATACACGTTAACATGTGTTTGCTGTAAGTGGCATTGCTTTACACATGTTGGTCAAATGACGGATGCGTAATTCCGCTTGGAATCATTGCGCAATGATCGCGAAAATGGAATTGCGCATACACGTTAACATGGGTTTGCTGTAAGTGGCATTGCTTTACACATGTTGGTCAAATGACGGATGCGTAATTCCGCTTGGAATCATTGCGCAATGATCGCGAAAATGGAATTGCGCATACACGTTAACATGGGTTTGCTGTAAGTGGCATTGCTTTACACATGTTGGTCAAAATGAAATGTGAATTATTATATATGTGAAGAATACAGTATTCTTATTTTCAATATTATACATAATAACAAAAGAAGAATCCAAATAAATTATAACATATGCCCATCAATTGATGAGAATGAAATAACACCAAAAAATAATTAAAGCTACAGTAAACAACACAACTGATTGAAAATAAGAGTACAGGATATATTTATCATGAATTTAATTGAGGAAACAATTAACTCATGGGACTACCAAAGGATTAATAGTTTTAAATTGATTTGCTAATAATGTAAAGATTTTAAACATGGCATGATTTGTATTAATGATATGCAATCCTCATTTAATATATTACAGATATGGATGTTGCTGCTGGATCCTTAAGGCAGGGCTTGTCACAGTATGGTATGTCTCATTTTAATTGACATTTGTCTTAGAAACATGGACAGAACATTACATACTAAATCCACATTGTTCAATATTTATATGTAATGTCCCTTTAATAGATGAAAATTAAATAATTCTTCGGATATCCTTAAATAACATATTAGATTTGAATTGCATGCTCAATCCCATTCATTACATCAACATATGGAGTAGAGAATTCATTAACACCAACATTGTCAAATCAATATAATTTTATATTAAAGGGATACTGAGCTAAAATTATTAATGTTGTCATTCAGATAGAGTATGCAATATTAATAAACATTTAAATATAATACTATAATCATATGTGAAATATTCTATTGCTAAATGTATTTTAAAATCAAGAATGTACGTTTATCTGCAGCTCAATTTTGGTTGACCAACCTGGGTTTTGATTGATGATTGGTGGATACCTTCAACAAACAATATTTATTGAATCCAATATTGCTTATCTGCCTTTAAGATTAAAATGCAGCAACATTAAAATTATAATAGGAGTCAATGTTAAATCATTTTGAACAGTTTGAACAGTGAAATCAATGATTGAAATAAATCATGTCAGTGTCCCTTTAATAAACAATAGATTCATTCATCTTTACATTCTTTGGATTAAACAATATTGATATATAATTCACATATTCACTGTTGGAGTTACTTTATAGATATCAGCATACTCTAACAGCACCATGATTACATATTTGTACTAATCAATTTTGTTTTGTATTGTGATCAATATGTGTTGTGTCCTAAACAAGATTACTGTACATTGCACAAATGGCTCGATGTGCCACATGTCTTTGTTTATATTTGTCAACAGCTGTTCTTCAAAATGTGGTTTGTGTGTATTCTTTGAAGAACATTGATCAATGGGTATATTTAGATATGCAATAGCATCGTATGAGATGAGTTTGATGTCTAATATAGTCAGAAATTAAACATATGTTCAATACATCATTTTTAACAGAATCCCCTTTATTCAATCAAGCATTTTTTTGTTTAATGACTGCTCTATTCTTCACATTTTCAAGTTGATTAATCTTAAAATTCGATACAGATGTGATTTATTGATATCCCAAATGTGTTTACTAATATATATCTATATCATTCATAGAGAGAGTTGGTGTGGGGAGCCCACAGGAATCCAGCAGTGACACAGAGCCGCCTTTGCGGTCCCCTGGTAAGTCCATTGACTCATTTATATGTCATTGAAGGTGTATTGGTAATCAATATTATGAGCATGATTCTGATGAAGCATAACATTTGAAACAAACATATAATTTTCTTTTCTGATTATATATTAATTTTCTTTGAATATTGAAAGATTAATAATTACAACTTTATTAGTCTACACATTTGTTATTCAGAAGATGTATAGCATATGTTTGTTTCCATGTTCATTTTTGACAACAGTCATCAAGTGATACACACATGAGAAATCTTAAATGTTCTATGCTTTTATGATTTTTAAATTAATACAAACAATACATCGAAAATCTGAATCATTGAGAATAACAAATCTAATGTAATTTGTATGCTCCATCAAAATGATGTAAATCATAACTTTGGGTGTGTATATCTTTAATGCAACATTGATGTGTGTCTTTGAACAACAGTAACATATGTTATAATATCTGATCTTAACGTGTACACAACATGTTATGTTTTACAGAGATTGATTTAACATGTGTGACGGAGGAGGAAGAGGCTGCCTTGGAGTCTGATGGTATGTGAAATATATCTATCATGTTTCCAACATGTTGCTTTATTTGAAATCATTTTATTGAAGACATTCAAAGTCTACAGCTTTTGCACTTTAAAAAGGAATATTATTTGTCTGTTCAAATACACTACTGCCCCCTTTCTATATCAGGCAGCATGAAAATATATATTTTTTTTAAAATGTATAATTCATGCCATCATTATGTCACATGCATATTCCAGGCCAAAACACAATAATAATGTTATAATTGTACAGACAGTAATTGATATTCATCTGAGTGCCTATATGCATACCATATCCTCATTTCATAATTGTTTACAAATTCAAACACACTTCGAAGTATATTGAAAACATAATCAATTTGAAATGCGTTGATTTGATTTCATGATGTATGAGATGTTAATATATATATTTTTTTTTTCAGATGGATCCGCCACTTCTGGTCATCTGGTTTCCGCCCCTGCCCAGTCCCCTGACCATGCCCAGACCCCTGCCCCTGCCCAGGCCCAGACTCCTGCCCATGCCCAGACCCCTGCCAGCCCTTCCCATTTGTCATTTCCTGTCCCTCCCAAAACACGCCCCTACACCCCCCTTCGCCGCTCTCCCCGTATTATGGGCCGTACAGCTTCCCAGACCCAAACTCACCACTCCCCAGCTGTACGGCCTACCCCGGAGCAGCAGCTCATCCCTCCCCAAGCCAATCCCATCCCTCCCCAACCCAATCCCATCCCTCCCCCCTGTCTCAACCTTCATTGTCCTGGGTGTCGGATAGTCCTTCCCAGGCACAGCTGTAAGTATCATTCAAAATCAACATTATAAGATACTTAAAGGTACACTGAAGGTAAATATTTTCTATTGTGATTCAAATAGAGCATGCAATGTTAATCAAATTTATAATTTACTACTCTTATGAATTATTCTTCATTCTCTTGCTATCTTTATTGAAACAAAGAAATGCCTAGAATTATTTTTAAATAGAAAATAATTGTGGACATCATTTCTTTATTGTTGGATGAATGTATCCATCAACCAGCAGGGACAAACAAAGTTGATAAACAAATATGGCCTGCCCTAAAAACCGACATTCTTGCATTCAAAATCTAGCTAGAGAATTCTAACATTTAAAGAATATGTGTAATTTTTTCATATTTGTAATGTCATGCTCTATCTGAATCAGTCAATTAAATATTTAGGTTCAGTGTCCCTTTAATTTGATATCACTACATATACCAATCACCACTACTTGGATCCAACAATTTATGTACAAATGTTGATACATTATCTCTTGTCTAACCCAGTGGGAATGTAATTTCTTCAGGTTGCTATGTTTACACAGCTTGTCCTCAACGCCAAAATGTTTAAGGATAGGTGTGCCTACCACAGTATAATTAAAATATTTAAATTGCTAATGTAAGTACAATGTAAATCCTTTAACAAGATTTTATACACTCAAGCTGTATAAGTGGATCATCTAAAACCAATTAAAGGGGACAACATGTTTGAGTAAACTGTCCCTTTAATGATTTCGGTCTGTCTGAATAACATATTTCATGTGTAAAGAATCAATTAAAACGAATTGATGTAAAGAATGATTTGTCTTTATGATGACAATGTATCTTTGCTTATTTTTTCGTCTGTTGTGTAATTATCCTTAATATTTAATTTATTCTTTATTTTAGGCTGTGACTCAGCATGGCTCATGCTAGAAGGTCTAGCACGAGTAGAGCAGGCCGTGCTGAGGAACGCAGCTGGCCTGAGAGGGATGAACGACATCATGCAGGCCCAGCTCCGGGTTCAGGACTTGACTCTGCGTGAAATAATGCGATTAACTTCAAGGCCTGAATCTGGAGCTGGACATGCACAGGACAATGAAGAGGATGACCAGTAAGTGGAGGATCTGGAGATGCTCCAAGGTCGCAGATAAGAATCCTCTGTCCACATGTTGATTTTTTTTTTATTGTTGCCATTTGGCCTTTTTCAAAGTTTATTGTTGTGCCTGTTGCACTCTTTTACCTTGTCATATGTCTCCAATGGGGCTATGGTGGCCCTTGGCAACTCTCTTCATGGACTGTGATGCACTGTGTTACCTTGTCATATGTCTCCAATGGGGCTATGGTGGCCCTTGGCAACTCTCTTCATGGACTGTGATGCACTGTGTTACCTTGTCATATGTCTCCAATGGGGCTATGGTGGCCCTTGGCAACTCTCTTCATGGACTGTGATGCACTGTGTTACCTTGTCATATGTCTCCAATGGGGCTATGGTGGCCCTTGGCAACTCTCTTCATGGACTGTGATGCACTGTGTTACCTTGTCATATGTCTCCAATGGGGCTATGGTGGCCCTTGGCAACTCTCTTCATGGACTGTGATGCACTGTGTTACCTTGTCATATGTCTCCAATGGGGCTATGGTGGCCCTTGGCAACTCTCTTCATGGACTGTGATGCACTGTGTTACCTTGTCATATGTCTCCAATGGGGCTATGGTGGCCCTTGGCAACTCTCTTCATGGACTGTGATGCACTGTGTTACCTTGTCATATGTCTCCAATGGGGCTATGGTGGCCCTTGGCAACTCTCTTCATGGACTGTGATGCACTGTGTTACCTTGTCATATGTCTCCAATGGGGCTATGGTGGCCCTTGGCAACTCTCTTCATGGACTGTGATGCACTGTGTTACCTTGTCATATGTCTCCAATGGGGCTATGGTGGCCCTTGGCAACTCTCTTCATGGACTGTGATGCACTCTTTTACCTTGTCATATGGCTCAAATATTCCTTATTTTTACAAGATTATTTCTAAACGTTGTTGATGTTTTCTTACATACTAATAAAAGACATGTCATTGCACGATTCTTTGTCCTCATTCTTCATGTTATTTTTTTAAAGCTCTAGTTTATCTTGTTGATCCTTAAAGGGACCTACCAAAAATAATTTTTAATAAAAAAATCATATATGTAAGACAATTGTAAATGACTTTAAGATTAACATCTCCAATGTAATCTTATTATTTGTCTTTATATATTTTTCTCTTAGCTTTATCATTGCATGATTATGATTAGCATAGTAATAGTTTTATATATGTATATATAGATTGTTATTTGTGTATATATGTATATTTCAATTTTAACATCCATGTGTGTATTTAGAAACTCTGCATGAATTGATGCACCTTTAACAAATGATCTGAGGATTGATACAATGATATAATCCCTGTAAAGTGTTCATTTTATTGAAATAGTATTGTCTATGTGTATCCTCTTTTTATAAACAAAATCATGTCCCTTTAAGTGATGGTGAGCACAATTGTTAATGAATGTATTTCCATTTCTAAAGCGTTTTTGTCCTTTTTACATGAACAAGGACATATAATCTTATTAATAAACAATCTTATTGTAATGTTGACAGCACATGTATTTCATTTTCAATTCTATCTTATTGTAAAAGTGTAACCAAATAAATCTCTGTGTGTAATGCAAATATTTTAGATGATGAATATTTTTTAACAAATATGTTAACAAAATACTTCTCCTCCCATATATGGCTATAGGTAGGCTGACCATATTTAAACTTGAATAAATGACACGTTTAATCAATCCATGTATAACTATTGTTATTCCAAAACAATCAAAACATATCTTAAAACATCAATGGCATATGTATTTCTCATGTGTATCTTTTAAATGTTAAAGATATACACCATAGCTATAGTTCAAGGGACAGTCAAGTCCGAAAAGATGATTCATGATTTGGTGACATTCCTAGATAGCAATCTAGACACATACTAGTTCCTAAAATATAAATATGTTTCTTAGTGATATGCCAAGCTGTCAACTGAGTCCTTGTATTGGCTGCGGTTTTTCAGCGATCTCGGATGCGCCATGTTGCTTAAGACTTCACCTGCCAGGCTGTCCAATGATTCCTTGTATTGACTGACGTTCTTACGTGATCAAGAATGTGCCTTTTATTGGATGGCGTTTTGACGCGATCAAGGATGCGCCGTTTTTTTTTGGGCGTTCTTACGTGATCAAGAATGTGCCTTTTATTGGATGGCGTTCTTACGTGATCAAGGAAGCTCCATGTTAAGACGTCACATGCAAAGGTAAAAAAACGTCTGATTGGATTACGTAGTCCCGCAATATTTGTTTGTGCACGTTAAAAACGTTTGTGACTGCAGCCAATTTTAAAAACCTTGCGAATATGTATTATTTGCATCATGTTACATTGTTGACCCGTAGCTGATAAAGACCACCACATTCTCTTTTGCTGGATGTCTGGTTGAATAAACGAACGAAAGCAAAATGTTTTCATGCATATGATATTTCGAGGCAAGTGCAAATCTCTATAGTCCATGTTGTTTAATATGTTTGTCAACAATGTTCCTTTTTCAGAAAAATGACTGTTGTGTTTAATGTTAAAGATATCTAATTAATAAATATGCGCTATTGTGTTAGAATAAAGTAATCAATATGCATTTAGCTTTATCATATGCTAAATATATGATGCCGACTTCTTCTAAATGTAATTTCGTTGTATATTTTATTAAAGGTTCATTAGACACTCACATTATAAATGAAATCTTTTAATTTGGTCTCTAGTTAGATAGTCCATTGTTTAACAAATACACGTTTCATTTTGCTTCTGTTCTAAGAAAATGTAAGTAATTTTCAGACTCCTCGCTAAGCCTCTGAGTTTCATGTGAGTACCATCTCCAGCTTTCTTCTGTTTGTGTAAAGGGTCTTTTCATATGTTAATGATGGGGTATTGTCTTGTTTTACGGTTGTAATGGGGGTTCATCTATATTTTCAATAGAGATAACCCTATTTTCTTTGAAAGTGTTTATAGCTTTGTAATATTGATATCAGTATATGTTAATCTTGTTGTTTGTAGTAGTGTCTATTACATACAGTTCTGTTAAAAATATAGTATACTGTCCCTTTAATGCAAATGTTGATTTTTGTATCATGTATGAGTTCCACATTGTTTAATCTTCAAATATATTATTGTTAGCATATTTTCACCCCCCACTCCTAAAAGGACTTTAAACCATATTCATTGTTAAAACAAATGTCTTTCCAAAAAAAAAATTAACACAATAATGTCTCTTTAAGAAAATAGACTTTATTTAACACGTCAATATAAATCTGATTTCAATATTTATTTTTTGAACAAGTACATGTAGATATACCAACAAGCTTCAAATATGTGTTAGCATATGTAATTTTGTTAAAGGGACAGTTTAGAAAACAAATAATGTTTTGCATTATTCTAAAAGTCAATTTTGTAATATCAATGATATCAAATGTTTCTCACCAATTAATCATTTGTCTGTGTTTATTTAAATTTGCTAGCTAAACCTATGAGGTTCGTGTGCTCATTTCTTCGAGCTTGAAGAGTGCATGTAATCATTATACATTTCGACCACTAGAGGGCATTTGGATAGTATTTGTATATGTAAAACCTTGTGCCCATACAGCATATTATTTACCATGTATTGATCATTGATATCTAAAATGTTGTTATGTCAGAACAACAAATAAGTGGTCATTTTTCATAGTCATAGATACAAGGTTAAGGACATAAGTCACACGTATTTCTCCATGTTTTGTTGTTTCCAACTTGATAATGCGTAATACAGTGTTTTCTTTGTAATCAATAATTTTCTGACTGTCCCTTTAAGCTGAGTTATTGGCATTCAAACAGTAATATGCCATCATGGATAATTGTAATGGTAATTTTGTTTGCGATTCGGGAAACAGTTTGGACATCACATCACAGAAACCAATCAATATCATGAACAAGGATAGGTATGTGATGATGTGGTTTTCACACTCTTATAACCCACACTCTGCAAACAATCTGCCTCCATGGACCCGGTCCCATAGAAGTAGATTATATACAGAGTGTGGTCCACAAGTGTATGAAAACCACATCATCACATACCTATCCATTACACATTAAATAAAAAAAAACATTAATGATGAAAATAAATACTTCCTTCCTCTTCCTTCCCCTCTTCCCACGGGGCTGAGGCTCTGGGAGGGGCAACTGCCGACTTCGAAGAGTTCTCCTTGGAGATGTTGTGGGAAGAGTGGAAGGAAGAGTACTGGGACGACCAAGGTGAGGAGGAGAAGATGGCTGAGGAGGAGAAGATGGCTGAAGAGGAGAAGATGGCTGAAGAGGAGGAGATGGCTGAAGAGGAGTAGATGGCTGAAGAGGAGTAGATGGCCCGGCAGGAGTAGATGGCCCGGCAGGAGTAGATGGCCCGGCAGGAGGAGATGGGCCAGCAGCAGGAGGCCCAGCAGCAAGAGGCCCAGCAGCAAGAGGCCCAGCAGCAAGAGGCCCAGCAGCAAGAGGCGGACCAGGAGGTAGACCAGCATGCGCCTCCCGGAAAAAATTGAACATCTCTTGGTGCAGATTAATGATTCGGTTTTGGCCTTGTTCGATTCTATTAAGTATGTTTATTATTTGGTTTTGGCCTTCAATTATTTGATTTTGTCCATCAAGAATTCGAGTTCGGCCTTCGATGTTTTGTATCCGGGAGTTACGCATCTGGTCTATGTAGTCCAGTAGAACCCGCACCTCCGCTATTTCCTCTTGTTGTGCTTGGCGGTGTACCCGTGCACGGCGGGGTGCCCGTGCACGGCGGTGTACGGGTCCTTGAGGGTCCTCTGGTTCCGCGGGCTCCTCCTCTGCTTCCGGGGCCTCTTCATCAGCTTCCGTGCGCTCTTCGTCACGGGGGGCCTCTTCCCTCCGAAGTGGAAATTCCTCCCCACCACTCTCATCCCGGGGAGATGGATGAGGCTGTGTTTCTTGTGCTGCCTCCTCCCCAGACTCTGTATATTTTCAAAAAAATTAAAAAATGTATATATTAGAATATTTGCAAATCAAGCTTTAAATGACTTAGCTTACGATACAATTACAAATGCAGAATCATTAATCCACTTTGAAATCTAACAAACAATCAATACGATTTCCGCATTTTCTAAACCGTGTTTGCGATATCTGTGGTCAATCTGAATGTTTTTGCGTTTGTTTTCAGTCTGATTAAATGCACACCTAACCTATAGCCTAGATACTGATGTAACCGCAAAGTAATTGAATGCGTGTAAACAACGTTATAGCATTAATCTGATCCTTAAAGGGACATGAAACCCAATGTTTTATCTTTCATGATTTAGAAGCATACATTTATTATAAACTTTCTAATGTACTTTTCTTATCTAATTAGCTTCATTCTCTGGATATTCTTTGCTGAAAAGCATATCTAAATATGCTTATAAGATGCTGATTGTTAGCTGAATATAGCTGCCTCCTGTGATTGTTTCACCGTGTGCATGGCTATTTCTTCATTAAAATATATCTCAAGAATGATTCAAATTAGGTAATATAAGTACATTTGAATGTTTTGTCAAATTGTATTCGCTACCTCAATCATGAAAGTAAAGGTTTGCGTATAGTGTCCCTTGAAATACATTCGTATGTGAATTTATTGTTCAATGAGCTTACCGTCAGATGAGAGTGGCAGGTTCCCGGTATCAATTCCTCCAATACCGACTACTTCCACCTCGGAGATGCTGGGCCGCAACATTTCCTCCCATCGGCAGTACTCTATTTCCAGGGCAGGTCCGCCACCGGTTCCTGCGGCATGTCGGGCCTCCAGGCTTAACTTTTTCTTGAGATCCATCTTACAGTCCCGGTAGCGATGTTTTATCGAATCCAGATCTCTGTTCCGGCCACCCACTGCATTGACTGCATTTCTTATCTCATTCCAGAGCCTCCTCTTGTCAGTCGGGGTAGTCTTCTGGTGCTGCAGCCTCCTATACCTGGCCATATAGGCCTCTACGAGGGCCTCCTTCTCCTCCATCGAAAACCTCGCCTCCCTAGTCGCCTTGGCCTTCCCCTGTGACGATGCCCTCTGTTTCCCGGACTGTGAAGCCCTACTCTGTCCGCCACTGGGCCCAGCCACTTGTTCATCTTGAACCAAGTGGCTGGGTCCACCCACCGCTTCCACCCCCGCTTCCTGCCCCCCTTCCTGCCCCCCTTCCTGCCCTGTTCCTCTCCCCCTCCCTCTCCTCCCCCCTCTACCTCTCCCCTGCCTGGCCTCCATCTGTTCCCTAAACTAAACCCCAAATAATCAAACAAAAAGTGAGTGTGATGAAATGAAAGGGGGTCAAAATAAAGAACTAAAAAGACAAAAAAAAGTGCTGAAAGTGTGAGAGGGATGTAAAAAAACAAAGAGGGTAAGGAGTAATTAAATAAACCAAAAGAAGAAGAAGACTAAAAGGAGGATATGTAAACTAAATGTAACTAGGGGATGGGTATGGGATGGGTATGGGGTATGGGATAAGAGTAAATGGGATGAAAGACAGACTCTCTCCCACTCCCACTAACTCCCACTAACTCACTCACGATAACACTAACAACTGACTCTCTAACGCTAACACTAACTCACTCACAATAATGCACCAACTCTCTAATCTTAAACCTCCAATCTCCAAAGACCCACCAGCAACACAGTCAAAGAAGCCCTGCTTGTGTGGTGCTTATATACCCTGTGTAAATGTTTAATGATGTACCAATTTCCATTGTAAATTGTGTTCAGGTGTGCTTTATTAGCAATTAATATTAGTGCAATGTGTATTAGTTGTGTGAATTTGCGCATGCTCATTTGGAGTTAGTATTTGTGGAATGTGTAGAATGCGATGATGTCATAGTGGTCGTTTTCTCTAACATTGTCCAATAGTATTCTTTTTAAATGTGAATTTGCGATGGTGTGGTATTAGTGAAGTGTTGTATATGTATGTTTGTCCTAATATATAGTGATATTGAATGCGATTATTTTTCTAGTGTATGTATATATTTTTTATTCCTTGTTGTTATTTTGCGAATTTCCGCATCTTAAAGTATATGCGTATTCCCCGTATAAAATTTTATTTCAAATCCCCCCGCTTGTGAATGTGTAATGCTTGTGTGCTTTGTTGATTGATTGTTGTTGTGACATTTGCGGCGTGCTATTGTTGTGCATGATGTGGTATGCGTCATATGACCGAGCTGTGCGTATTCTCGCGAGATCGAGTGTTAGGTGAAAAAAGCTATTTTTTTGCTTTCCCATTGATCTCTATGGGAGACTGTCTAATGCGGGCAGGATTCCGCGTGTGACATACACGCGTTAGGAGCATCGTTAGATGGTCTTTTTTTAACTCTAAATACCGGAGTCAAACAATGCCGTGCGTTAGACATAAAACACGCGTGGCGTTAGCAACCCATCTACCGCCGAACTCCAAATCTAGGCCTTAGATAGCTACAATGTAATTAATAATTACATTGTAGCTATTTTAGGATTTATATTTATTTTACAGGTAACTTTGTATTTATTTTAGCTAGTTAGAATAGTTATTAAATAGTTATTAACTATTTAATAACTACCTAGCTAAAAGAAATACAAAATTACCTGTAAAATAATTCCTAACCTAAGTTACAATTAAACCTAACACTACACTATCATTAAATTAATTAAATAAATTAGCTACAAATAACTACAATTAAATTAAATTAAATAAACTAACTAAAGTACAAAAAATAAAAAAAGCTAAGTTACAAAAAATAAAAAAAATAAGTTACAAACATTTAAAAAATATTACAACAATTTTAAACTACACCTAATCTAAGCCCCCTAATAAAATAACAAAGCCCCCCAAAATAAAAAAAATTCCCTACCCTATTCTACATTAAAAAGTTACCAGCTCTGGGGGCGGAGCCTGGCTGCAGCTAAGATGGCTGTGTAACTCCAGTGCTCTGTGAAGAAGGGCTCTAAAATCAACGACCTGGAGCTGTTACACTGAGCCATATTGAAATTTTTCAATGCCTAAAAAGACATAATATCAGGAGGAATCAATTGATCACAATATCTCCTGTCTCGCACTTGTTTGCAGCTACAAAGAACCTCTCATAATTCTAAGGGACGCCATGCGCCCGTACTGAACCGCACTTGACTGTTTGGGAGACATCCGCTTAATAACCGGTAACTACAACGCAACCGGAGCAACCCCTTAAGTCCTCTCCTGCACCTCAAAGCTACCCGGACCCTGCGGCCAGATCCACAAGTTTAATGCATAGCGCTAACGGGCGCTTCCCTACTGGAGGCCTCAGGAGTGTAACGGAGACGCCGCTTAATGACCGGTAACTACACCGCAACCGGAGCAACCCCTTAAGTCCTCTCCTATACCTCAAAGCTACCCGGACCCTGCGGCCGGATCTACGAGCCTAATACACAGCGCTATCGGGCGCTTTCCTACTGGAGGCCTCAGGAGTGCAGCGGAGACGCCGACAGCATTGATCGGTAGGTTAAGGTAAAAACCTATATCACCTTACACTCACCTACAGTTGTTAGCCTTCATTGGTATCAGGCAGAAAAACCCGGTATTCCACTATCAGACATACGCACCCAGTAAGAATAGTGAGGAGGTGGAAGAAGGAAAGAGTTAAGGCGCCAAACTGTCCAGCATAATAGCGGCCTACTTTTTAAAGAGAAACTACTCCATTACTGCTGCACACGAACTGTGAGATAAGGGGAACAGTTACTACTCATAACATTCAGAGCATGGTACATTTGCAGGACTGTTCTTTCTGACACGCAGCCCTCTGCTCACATCTGCCTTTTCTGCCCCCTTGCCTCTATCTCTATACATAATATAAGTGATAACTGCCTAACACGCTTAAAGTCACAAAAGGAATATGCTACTTAAAGAACTGTGGGCATAATAATTTACTCTCCAGGTGCTGAGGGACCGCTTAGAAACAGAAACAGTTAGGTGGTTCTATATCGCTGAAAAGAGATTGTTGAGCCCTGATTTCTTTCATACTACACCTAATGTTAAAGCACTCTTGTGACATGCAACACGCATAAAGCACTTCATAAAAGCAGTGTATCAAATACTTAAAGGGACGCTGAACACGCATTGAAGGGAACAAAATTCACGCTTTTATTTGCCTCCCATACCTAACAAGTTGATTATACCTTTAACCCCTGTGAAGTTACACAGCCCACTACCCCTCACTCCACAGTGATGGCGACTAAAAGACTGACCAAACCTGAGAAAGCCTTGAAACATACATCCACGAAATCACATACTGTATCTTCATTTTTTGCTACGGAGCATTCCTCGTCACCCACACTATCCCAAATCAAACATACTTCCATACCAAACCAAGAAGACCCTATAACAGAATCCTCACCCTCACCTACCCTGTCGGACAACATCCCTGCAGCACTCCTGTCTCAATTTGCAACGAAACAGGAGATTACCACAATTTTCAGGACATGTCTACGTGAAGAACTACAGGAAATAAAACAAGACCTCCACACCCTGGGTTCCAGGGTAGATATGCTAGAGGCTGAGACTGAAGAGGTGAGAGAAGACATCCACAGACTAGAGGACAAGACTACAACACACCAAGAAACAATTACCACGTTAATGGACAAGATCGACGACCTCGAGAATAGGAGTAGGAGGAAAAACCTAAGACTTAGAGGCATCCCTGAGTCGGTCCTACCAAAAGACTTCCATGAATACCTACAATCCTTATTTACCTCCATAAAAGACTCTGCTTACCCAAACGACATCTTATGGGCACGGGCCCATAGAGCCCTCAGACCTAAACCTCCAGACAACGCCCCACCCAGGGATGTTATTATTAGATTTAAGAACTTCCTTGAAAAAGAGATGCTGCTTAATCAATCCCGTAGACACCAACCTGTTAAATTTAGGGGCAATGTGATACAATTTTATCAGGACCTCTCTACAAGAACTCTGCAGATCAGAAAAGAATTCCTCCCACTCACATCTCTACTCAGGAACAAAAAGATCCCTTACAGATGGGGTTTCCCCGTCCACCTAATGGTGATTCAGAATGACCGACGCTACACCTGCCATACACCCGATGACATACCATCTTTTTGCAAAGAACTAGGTATAGACCAACTTCTAACAGAACCCTCGGACCAACCTCCTACTCTGGTCTTACCCAAGAGAACAAAACCTAATTCAACAAGATGGCACACCAAACTGCCACGTAAAACACCTGATCTCAAGCAAGGCAAAGAGCGCAAGAATACTTCATCGCAGAAACCACCTCACCCTCTCGATTCTGATGAGGACTGTTAATAATCCCTGCACTGATGCTAACTATCATGTCTCTCTATAACTGGTCAGTATGAACATTATTACTACCTCTATTCAGGAGAGACAGAGAGAGACTCATACAGGTAACAAAGGAGACATTTACTGTGTTATTATGAAGACTCTCCCCTCCCCCTTCACTTTCCCCCAGTTTTCTCACGGGTTTTACATGACCCTGAGAACCTCCAGGTCACTTGTTAAAGTATCCAACCGCCGCTCACTAAGTTTTTCATACTTACCTTTTCAAACCCCATAATAAGTAGCGGATTGGAGTCATTAAACTACACTGTTTAGAGCCCTTTTCTTCTTATTGTCCCCCCAAAGGACTTGTACTCTAATTTATGTCTATTATTAGACTTAGAGAAATGTTTGTATTGTTGTTTTTTTATGTTATTGTTTTCAGAATATGGTCATAATTTGTATTATTCTATTTTTTACATGAGTTATGTAGGTTATGCAGAACTGTACATTCTATATGTTCCACAGGTCTATCAGAGGGTCTATTGTGACACTAACTCGACATACATTTTACTCATTTCATCATCTAATTACATACACCCGACTTATGGCTCATCGACATGACAAGGCACCTCATCCTTTGATTATTTTGTCTCAAAACGCAAAAGGGCTAAATTCCCCATGCAAACGATCTAAAGCACTCACAGATTTAGCGAGACGAGGGGCCGATATTATTTACCTCCAAGAGACACATTTTAAAAATAATAACTACCCAAAATATTTAGGACGCACATACACTCAACACTATCACAATACGGGTCCTACAAAAAAATGCGGAGTTAGCATTCTGCTTAAGAAGTCATTACCTTTTACACTCCTGAATAAAATAGCAGACACAGAAGGAAGGCTTCTTGGCCTGATAGGCCTCTTATATGGCCAACCTATCACCTTAGTTACAGTATATGCTCCAAATACCACCCCTAAACCATTCTTTATCAAATTATTCACTCAACTGCTAGATTCATCGAAGGGCCCGGTTTACCTAGGAGGAGATTTTAACTTCCCACTCCAACCACAGATAGACAGCACAAACCCCCTCGCAAAATGTAACACTAAGTTCCTTACCTTTTTCTGGAAAAACCTCAATATACATAATTTACATGATACCTGGAGATATCTCCACCCGGAAGTCAGAGACTACACGTTCTTTTCCCACCCCAATAAGTGCTATAGCCGAATCGATTATATCTTCACTAATCAACTTGGTTTATCCCAAATCACTAATTGTAACATTACGCCAACCCCATGGTCCGACCACTCCGCAGTCCAATTACACATTAACTGGCCAGAAAGATGCATAAACCATTTCCAGTGGAGGCTAGATGACACTCTTTTGGGAGATGTAGAAAACATTACCAAATTGAATAAAACCTTGGAAGAGTATTTCAGATTCAATATTCCCTCAACACCTAACCAGTTTTCAGTCTGGGAGGCGCATAAATGTTTCCTTAGAGGAGAATTTATTAAACTGAAATCTAAGTTTAACAAGATAAAGCAACAAAAATACCTTGATCTTACCAATAAACTCTCCCATCTTACTTATCAACATAAGCGTTCCCCGACAGATAACTCTATCTTAGATGAGTTAACAACTGTCCGAAAAGCACTAGATGATTACCTACAGATAGAGTACCATACTATGAAGCGGAAAACAAATAGCCTGTTTCATTTTGAGGGTAATAGAGCGGGGAAATACTTAGCGCGATCACTCAGAAAGAGGAAACTCAAATCATATATTTCTGAAATACACATTCCAAACCGACCCCCTCTTAAAACCACCCCAGATATTCTTCAAACATTCCGCACTTATTACTCATCTCTTTACAATATTCACTCTGAGATTCCCGCAGACCAATTGTCACAAGCCACCCATAACTTCCTCCAAGAGTGTCAACTCCCATCTATAGATACCACACAATTGAAAGACATCACATCACACATAACCCCGCAGGAAGTTTTACTTGCAATTCAAGAACTAAAACCAGGGAAAAGCCCAGGTCCCGATGAGCTCTCTGCTAAATACTACCAAACGTTTAAAGACACCATAACACCCCACCTGACAAAATTATTCAATGCTATAATAAATGGAGCACAATTCCCACCCTCTATGTTAGAAGCCCATGTAGCAGTGCTACCCAAACCCGGCAAACCGGCTACGATACCCTCTAATTTCCGACCCATATCATTGTTAAATTTAGACATTAAACTATATGCTAAAATTCTGACCACCCGACTAAACAAAATTATCCCAGACCTTATACACACTAATCAAGTAGGTTTTACCCCACGTAGGGAAGCCCGTGATAACACCACTAAAATAATTAATATCATAGATTATGCCAAAACTCACCATATCCCGTCTGTAGTCCTTTCCCTTGACGCCGAAAAGGCGTTCGACCGTCTTAGCTGGCCTTTTTTGACCCAGACCTTAAGAAAATTTGGATTCGATGATCAATTCATCCACATGATTTTTGCATTATATAACAACCCCAAAGGGAGAATAAAATTAAACGACTCCTTGTCATCCCCCTTTGACATAAATAACGGTACTAGACAAGGATGTCCACTTTCACCAACATTGTTCATTCTGGCAATGGAGATTCTGGCTACTTACAATAGGGCAACCCCCCAAATTTCTGGTATTACTATAGGACAAAAAGAATACAAGGTTTCCTTATACGCAGACGATGTCATACTCACACTTACGAACCTTCCTACATCTGTCCCCTCCCTGATGCTTCTGTTTCAAAGATACGGAATGCTGTCTAATTTCCGTATAAATAATACAAAATCGGAATTTATAAGTATAGCCACACCCCCTGAAGACCTCTATATACTGCACTCACACAAGTTCAAACATCAACCTAAAGCACTGAAATACCTGGGAATTCTGGTTCCCTCCAGTTTACAGGAGATAATTTCCTTAAATTTCACTCCTTTAACAAATCACATTAAAGCTACTCTATCTTCATGGTCCAATAAACCAATCTCCTGGTTGGGAAGAGTGAACGCTATTAAAATGATAATACTCCCCAAAATATTGTATGTTTTACAGGCAATACCCACCCCTATCCATGACTCCATCGTCCATTCCCTACAAAAACTTATTAATTCTTACATCTGGAGCCATAAACGCCCTAGGATCGCCACGCAAACCCTGTATTGTTCTAAACTAGAAGGAGGTCTTGGAGTCCCGAATATATTATTTTATAGATATGCTACCTACATGACTAGAATAACCGACTGGTGTAAAAACAGTCAACACAAGGAATGGGTGGGCCTAGAACATACACTCGCAGGAGTGGGACAACTGGGAGGCAGATGCTGGCTTACAACACAACGAGACAAAGGGGTACCAGAGCTCCCTACTGTAGTGAGGGAAACATTTAATGTATGGGGAAAAATCTTAAGGAGACATAAATCTATCTCTACACCCTGCTCCCCTCTGACACCCATCATAGACAACCCCACAGTCCCATTCCAACCTACCTCCCATCACACTGACAATACTGTTCTAACACACGCCATACCACACTATTCCATTCTGCAGAATAGCAAGTTGAAACCTAGAGAAGAAGTAGCTGACATACTGGGACTCACCCCCAAAACTGGCTAGCTTACCATCAACTTACCCACTACATCGCCTCACACACAGAAAGACAAAATTTGACTCGCCCCTTAACACCATTTGAATCAATATGCCATTTGCCCTTCCCGGCAACGGGTACTCTCTCCATTTCATATAAATTACTACAAACAGACCGATCAAAATGTCTCCCATCCCATGCTAACAGCTGGGAAAAAGAGCTTAACGAACAACAACCACCCAAAATGTGGAGGATTATATACAAATGCATGAGCTCCTCCGCATCTTCCATGAATATTGCGGAAATGAATACAAAACTCCTCTGTAGGTGGCACTACACTCCTGATAGACTGGGTAGACTATTCCCACACACTAGTGCCAACTGTTGGAGAGGGTGTACACAACAAGGTACCTTTACCCATCTGTGGTGGACATGCCCAGTAGCACAAGCATTTTGGTCGGATATTAGAACAGAAATACACTCAGTGATAGGGATTTCCCTACCCCTTACCGCTTGGCCTTTCCTCTTCAACTTCCTCCCACAAATAACATGTAAGCTGCGACTGAAGCTCACTACGATAATGATCAATATGGCTAAACGATATATCCCATACCACTGGAAGCAACCCACCTTACCATCTATACAGTTCTGGCGAAATAGAATAACTACCGCCATTGAATTAGAGCAATACCACTATACACAATTGAGTAAAATAGATGAGTTTCTGTCCATCCGCCTGCTCTGGGAAGAATATATCCACTCTTTGGAGCCCGTAGGTGCCCCACACACCCCTCAATAAACCCTGAAACACTTAGACCGCAACGGACCTTTTTGGAACTTTATGACTTATGATTGTTTGAACTTGCTTTTTACCAAATCATATAATCCTTTTTTTCTCTTTTTCCTCATCATCTGCATATTATCTTTTCTTGTTTTTACCATAGTCTGAATATGTTTTGTGTTTATAAAGTTAAAAGTTATAATGGACAATGTATCTAGTTGTACTGACAATTCAAAATGTTCCTCTCTAAGAAAAAAGTACATTGAACCCTATTAGGAACATTTTCCCTACCTATACAGCAGAATCTTTGTTTCTTGTAATAGCTTGTATCAGGACTGAGTCCTTATATGTTTTTTCTGCACTCTGACCAACTTGTTTGACTATTGTATGTTGCAACTTGATACAATAAAGCTCTTTTTGAAAACAAAAAAAACAAAACAAAAAAAGTTACCAGCTCTATTACCTTACCAGCCCTTAAAAGGGCCTTTTGCGGGGCATGCCCCAAAGAAAACAGCTCTTTTGCCTGAAAAATAAAAATACAACCCCCCCAACATTAAAACCCACCACCCACATACCCCTAATCTAACCCAAACTCCCCTTAAATAAACCTAACACTACCCCCCTGAAGATCATCCTACCTTGAGCCGTCTTCAGCCAGCCGACCACCGATGGAACCGAAGAGGAGATCCGGAGCGGCAGAAGTCATCATCCAAGGGGCGCTGAAGAAGTCTTCCATCCGATTGAAGTCATCATCCAGGCGGCGCTGAAGAGGTCTTCCATCTGATAGAAGTCTTCATCCAGGCGGCGTCTTCAATCTTCATCCATCCGGAGCGGAGCGGAGCCATCTTCAGACGAGCCGACGCAGAGCTATCCTCTTCTTCCCGACGACTAACGACGAATGAAGGTTCCTTTAAGGGATGTCATCCAAGATGGCGTCCCTTCAATTACGATTGGCTGATAGGATTCTATCAGCCAATCGGAATTAAGGTAGGAAAAATCTGATTGGCTGATCGGAACAGCCAATAGAATGCGAGCTCAATCTGATTGGCTGATTGGATCAGCCAATCGGATTGAACTTCAATCTGATTGGCTGATTCAATCAGCCAAACAGATTTTTCCTACCTTAATTCCAATTGGCTGATAGAATCCTATCAGCCAATCGGAATTGAAGGGACGCCATCTTGGATGACGTCCTTTAAAGGAACCTTCATTCGTCGTTAGTCGTCGGGAAGAAGAGGATGGCTCCGCGTTGGCTCGTCTGAAGATGGCTCCCCTCCGCTCCGGATGGATGAAGATTGAAGACGCCGCCTGGATGAAGACTTTTATCGGATGGAAGACCTCTTCAGCGCCCCTTGGATGATGACTTTTGCATCCCCGGATCTCCTCTTCGGTTCCATCGGTGGTCGGCTGGCTGAAGACGGCTCAAGGTAGGATGATCTTCAGGGGGGTAGTGTTAGGTTTATTTAAGGGGGGTTTGGGTTAGATTAGGGGTATGTGGGTGGTGGGTTTTAATGTTGGGGGGGTGTATTTTTATTTTACAGGCAAAAGAGCTGTTTTCTTTGGGGCATGCCCCGCAAAAGGCCCTTTTAAGGGCTGGTAAGGTAATAGAGCTGGTAACTTTTTAATGTAGAATAGGGTAGGGAATTTTTTTTTATTTTGGGGGGCTTTGTTATTTTATTAGGGGGCTTAGATTAGGTGTAAGTAGCTTAAAATTGTTGTAATATTTTTAAAATGTTTGTAACTTTTTTTTGTAACTTAGCTTTTTTTATTTTTTGTACTTTAGTTAGTTTATTTAATTTAATTTAATTGTAGTTATTTGTAGCTAATTTATTTAATTAATTTAATGATAGTGTAGTGTTAGGTTTAATTGTAACTTAGGTTAGGATTTATTTTACAGGTAATTTTGTATTTCTTTTAGCTAGGTAGTTATTAAATAGTTAATAACTATTTAATAACTATTCTAACTAGCTAAAATAAATACAAAGTTACCTGTAAAATAAATATAAATCCTAAAATAGCTACAATGTAATTATTAATTGCATTGTAGCTATCTTAGGGTTTATTTTACAGGTAAGTATTTAGTTTTAAATAGGAATAATTTATTAAAGTATAGTGTAGTGTTAGGTGTAATTGTAACTTAGGTTAGTTTTTATTTTACAGGTACATTTCTCTTTATTTTAACTAGGTAGCTATTAAATAGTTAATAACTATTTAATAGCTATTGTACCTAGTTAAAATAAATTGAAAGTTGCCTGTAAAATAAAAATAAATCCTAAGATAGCTACAATATAATTATTGTTTCTATTGTAGCTATATTAGGGTTTATTTTAAAGGTAAGTATTTATTTTTAAATAGGATTAATTTAGTTAATAAGATAAATATTATTTAGATTTATTTAATTAATATTTAAGTTAGGGGGGTGTTAGGGTTAGTGTTAGACTTAGGTTTAGGGGTTAATAATTTTATTACAGTGGCGGCGGTGTAGGGGGGGCAGGATAGGGGTTAATACATTTATTATAGGTGGCGACGGTGTAGGGGGGGGCAGGATAGGAGTTAATAACTTTATTATAGATGGCGACGGTGTAGGGGGGGCAGGATAGGGGTTAATAAATTTATTATAGTGTCGGCGGTGTAGGGGGGCAGGATAGGGGTTAATAGGTATAATGTAGGTGGCGGCAGGGTCCGGGAGCGGCGGTTTAGGGGTTAATACATATATTATAGTTGCGGCAGGGACCGGGAGCGGCGGTTTAGGGGTTAACATATTTATTATAGCTTGCGGTGGGCTCCGGGAGCGGCGGTTTAGGGGGTAAACACTTTATTTAGTTGCGGCGGTGTAGGGGGGGACAGATTAGGGGTGTTTAGACTCGGGTACATGTTAGGGTGTTAGGTGTAGAAACTACCATAGGAATCAATGGGATTTCTGGCAGCAGCGAACATGAACTTTCGCTATGGTCAGACTCCCATTGTTTCCTATGGGATCCGCCGCCTCCAGGGCGGCGGTTTGAAAACCAGGTACGCTGGGCCGGAAAAGTGCCGAGCGTACCTGCTAGTTTTTTGATAACTAGCAAAAGTAGTCAGATTGTGCCGCACTTGTGTGCGGAACATCTGTAGTGACGTAAGCATCGATCTGTGTCGGACTGAGTCCGGCGGATCGAAGCTTACGTCACAAAATTCTACTTTTGCCGGTGTCTAGGGCTTGATAACTAAGGCGAATCAGCCTCGCCACAAATACGCTGCGAAATTCCAGCGTATTTGAGGTTGACGGCTTGATAACTAGGGGCCTATGGGGTAGATTTATTAAGCAGCGGATGCTGCAATCTACCCCCGAAGTTTCCGGCTCGCTTGAAACAGAAGTTAAGAAGCAGCTGTCATAAGACCGCTGCTCCTTAAAGTGAAAGTCAACCCTAGAGTTTTTTATAGTATAGTATAAGATACTTCATGTAGAAAGCTCATTTATTTGTTTCAATCGATCGCCATTCTTAGCTGCTACAGCAGCTAACGGCAAAAAAATATTTTCTAAGAGGTGACATTTTCACCTCTTAGCCAATAGCCGTGCGGTAAATCCGGCTTCCAAGGGCACCAAGCCGGATTTAACGCTCGGCTATTGGCTAAGAGGTGAAAACGTCACCTCCCAAGCCAAAGAGCGATCTGCCGTGGGCTGTCTGAGCAGCTAAGAATGGAGATTGCTTGAAACTTATAAAGGAGCTTTCTACATGAAGTATCTTATACTTCATGAATGAAAGTCCCCTTTATTTGTTTCAATAGTCAATCCTAGCATTTCAAAAACGCTAGGATTGACTTTCACTTTAACTTCTCCGCCATCTCTTAGGTGGCGAACTGCAATCATCCCGATCAGATCCGATTGGGATGATTTACACAGACTGCTAGCATGACAGAATAATCATACCAAAACAACATTGTTATGTAAATGTATATAATAAAGAGTTAGATGTACATTTCAAAACCTCCTCTTTTTTTTTTTTTTTAGTATGGTATTATGCAGTATATTCCTTTGTATGTCAAGACTTAGTAATAAACATTTTCCCCATATTGAAATATAGCGGCCACTCTTGGACAGCTGACCACCAAGTAAGATTGGGAAGGGGAATATGAGGGAGAAAGAATGGGCGGGCCATTTTTGGACCCAGTTTTTGAGATTGACAGGCATTATGGTAGGGGAACCATCATTACCAATAATTCCAAATAAGCACCTGGAGTAAAGTATAAGTAAAAATAACACTGCAGGGTAGGGAGAAATGTGGATAAAAAGAGAGCAACAAGAAAAGAGGAGAGATTAATAGTATATAGTTATAGATGACCATCTAAAGCTAGTAAATAGACAGTTGTCAATGCTGATACATTAGAATGCATATCTTCCCTGTGTTCATATGTATATAATCCATTTAAAACAGAGGGGGGAAAAACCCTAGAGGGTACAATAATTTAGTACAACATATAATCTTATACACGGGCTATTGCTTATCATTATTAATGCCAGAGGTCTTTACAATAAGATGGTGATGCGCTATCTCGGCCGCAGAAAGCACACCATCAGAGTGAAATGGATTCCAACAGCCCCTCGAAAGTCTCTACTTACAATGCGAGGCAATCAAGAGCCAAATATTAAACAAGTGTTGTACAAAATATATATATATATATATATATATATATATATATATATATATATAAAATCAAGCTTTAAACTTGAGCTACCTCTAACTTTTCCACAGTCTAATAGTATAGCAATATATAAATAAGATGCTATCAGGTTTTATATTTGACTGACTCCAGAGAGGGAATAGTGATGTTGCGAATTTGTTCACCGGCGAAGAGTTCCCGATCCGCCCCCTATTCGTCATCACTGAGTAAACTTTGACCCTGTATCTCACAGTCTGCAGACACATTCCAGCCAATCAGCAGCAGACACTCCCTCCCAGACCCTCCCAGCTCCTGGACAGCAGCCATTTTAGATTCATTCGGAAGCTGCATTGTTAGTGAGAGTAGGGACAGTGTAGCTGCTGGTGATTTTATAGGGAAATTGACAGCTAAGCTAGTGTATTCAGTGTCCATTACAGTCCTGAAGGACTCATCTGATCTCTGCTATAAGGACAGCACCCCAAAAAGCCCTTTTTAGGGCTAGAATATCATTTTTTTTGTGTGTGTAATCTAATTGCAGTTGCTTGCCTGCCAAGCCACTTGCCCAGTGCCACCACTCATATCTGGTGTAACAGTAGTGTAAATTTAAAAAAAAAAACTTTTTTGACTGTGAAACATCAGTCTGCTAGTGTAATCTAATTGCAGTTGCCTGCCTGCCAGCGTGTGTGCCAGGCCCACTTGCCCAGTGCCACCACTCATATCTGGTGTAACAGTAGTGTAAATTTAAAAAAAAAACTTTTTTGACTGTGAAACATCAGTCTGCTAGTGTAATCTAATTGCAGTTGCCTGCCTGCCAGCGTGTGTGCCAGGCTCACAGCGTATACTGTGCCCACTTGCCCAGTGCCACCACTCATATCTGTTGTAACAGTAGTGTAAATTAAAAAAAAACTTTTTTGACTGTGAAACATCAGTCTGCTTGTGTAATCTAATTGCAGTTGCCTGCCTGCCAGCGTGTGTGTGAGGCCCACTTGCCCAGTGCCACCACTCATATCTGTTGTAACAGTAGTGTAAATTTAAAAAAAAAAAACTTTTTTGACTGTGAAACATCAGTCTGCTTGTGCAATCTAATTGCAGTTGCCTGCCTGCCAGCGTGTGTGCCAGGCCCACTTGCCCAGTGCCACCACTCATATCTGGTGTAACAGTAGTGTAAATTTAAAAAAAAACAACTTTTTTGACTGTGAAACATCAGTCTGCTAGTGTAATCTAATTGCAGTTGCCTGCCTGCCAGCGTGTGTGCCAGGCCCACTTGCCCAGTGCCACCACTCATATCTGGTGTAACAGTAGTGTAAATTTAAAAAAAAGAACTTTTTTGACTGTGAAACATCAGTCTGCTAGTGTAATATAATTGCAGTTGCCTGCCTGCCTGCCAGCGTGTGTGCCGGGCTCACATCGTATACTGTGCCCACTTGCCCAGTGCCACCACTCATATCTGGTGTAACAGTAGTGTAAATTTAAAAAAAAAAACTTTTTTAACTGTGAAACATCAGTCTGCTTTTTTGTGTCAGGCTCACAGCGTATACTGTGCCCACTTGCCCAGTGCCACCACTCATATCTTGTTTAATAGTAGTGTAAGTGTACATTTAAAAACCAAAAAAACTTTTTGGACTGTGAAACATCAGTCTGCTTTTTTGTGTCAGGCTCACAGCTTATACTGGGCCCACTTTCCCAGTGGTACCACTCATATCTTGTTTAATAGTAGTGTAAGTGTACATTTAAAAAAATAAAAACTTTTTGGACTGTGAAACATCAGTCTGCTTTTTTGTGTCAGGCTCACAGCATATACTGTGCCCACTTGCCCAGTGCCACCACTCATATCTTGTTTAATAGTAGTGTAAGTGTACATTTAAAAACCAAAAAAACTTTTTGGACTGTGAAACATCAGTCTGCTTTTTTGTGTCAGGCTCACAGCTTATACTGGGCCCACTTGCCCAGTGGCACCACTCATATCTTGTTTAATAGTAGTGTAAGTGTACATTTAAAAAAATAAAAACTTTTTGGACTGTGAAACATCAGTCTGCTTTTTTGTGTCAGGCTCACAGCATATACTGTGCCCACTTGCCCAGTGCCACCACTCATATCTTGTTTAATAGTAGTGTAAGTGTACATTTAAAAACCAAAAAAACTTTTTGGACTGTGAAACATCAGTCTGCTTTTTTGTGTCAGGCTCACAGCTTATACTGGCCCCACTTGCCCAGTGCCACCACTCATATCTTGTTTAATAGTAGTGTAAGTGTACATTTAAAAAAAAAAATTAAGTCATATATACTACTATTCAATAAGTATACTACTATTCAATAGCATAATTGTTACCATAAATATATTGCACTAACGTGTTGCTTTTTTTTAAATAAAAGATATAACTGCTAAGTATTAATGTAACTGTTTTTCAAATTGTTTTATGTAAACTATCTTTTACAGTTTTAAAGGCATATTTTCTTTTAGGTTTTCAGGTCACATCATTTTGTTTTGTGAGATATATTGCTCTTGTGACATTTGTATAGTTTGATGCAACTTTTTGTCTTTGCTAGAGCTCATGTGTTCCTGACCTAAACTTATATCTGGATTTGACTTAAAAAAAAAAATCTCAAAACTAATGAACATTAATTTTGACATCACTGTTTTTAACTAGTAAGTATAAAGAGCGTAAGAGCGAAAGGTGTGTGATTGTGTGAGTAGAAGGAGATATGAAAGGTTTGTAATTCTGTGGGTGGAGAGAGAGATGAAAGGTGTGTGATTCTGTGGGTGGAGAGAGAGATGAAAGGTTTGTGATTCTGGCCCCGATGATCGACAGTGCTACGAGGCAGTGAAACATTTTAATGTGTCAAGCGAGCCTGTCAAACTATTTCAAGCGGCATAGCAGCATTGCCAAGAGGATTAGCTATTCATGCCATTGGGCATCACCGCTCATAATAACAATGTATACCGCCACATACCCCAAATGCAAACTAACCTAATCCCCCTCTAAACTAAACCCCCTAAGTTACAAAAATATAAAAATCTAAGTAATAAACATAATAATTAAACCTAAACCGCCACAACCCCAAACGCAATCTAACCCTACTCTACCTAACCCCCCTCTTAACTAAACCCCATTTAAACCAAACCCAGTAAGTTACAAAACAAAACAAAAAAAATGTTACAATAAAATAAAAAAAAATCTAAGTTACAAAAAAATAATAAACTACAGTATCCAAAATAAAAAAAACACGATTATACCTAACACTAAATTACATGCCCCATAAAATAAAAAAAACACACAAAACATTTAAAAAAACAATGACAAAAAAACCTCTACAATACAAGTAGCCCCCCAAAATTACAAAATCTAACTAAAAAAAACTTATCCTAGAGAAGAAAATTTAAAATTAAAAAGCTTATTCTTAAAGTAAAAAACCCACCACAAAAAAAGCCATAGGAGTGACGTAGGTGTAGAGGGTCAGGGGGAGTTAGCTGGGCAGTGCAGAGGGAGCGTAGGTTAGCTCTGACGTAGGTGTAGGAGGTCAGTAGGAGATCGCGAGGCGGAGCAGGGGGAGTGTAGGTTAGGCGTGATGTAGATATTGCTAGTGTAAAGCTTGATTATGCTTGGAACATCTTAAGGGTTATTCTGCCTTACTGAAATGTGTGTGTTGGAGTTTGCAACATTGTTGCTGATGTTGGGGTGGGGGTTTCTTACCATATAAAAGTTGTGTGAAACTGTTCAACTTCCTCAGAAGAGAGAATTTTCCCCGCCCAATTTCCAATTTCTCCCCCTTTTAATCTGTTTGCTTGCAGGATGTTAGGGGTGGCACTGAGTTTCGGCAACCTTTAGGGTGGCTTTAGTTGTGTTGGACGAAGCATGTCTAATCAGGCTAGATGTTGTAAGCCCAAGGCGGTAATTTTGTAGCTCCCCCTTGGAGGTGTTTGTTGCTGCGTCTTGCACTAATAGGGCCCTTAAGGTTTGGAGCGGTGAAGTGAGAATACTAACTGACATTGCTGGGTCACGGCCAAATAATTTTTATGGTTTCCGCATGGGTGTGGTCGAGCTAATAGGAGGGGCAAGATGTTGCAAGTCGTAGCTTGTAGAACCTCTCCCAGCGGGCCTGCTGACCTGTAAACCCCTAGCGGATAATGAAGCCTTGCCATGGCATTACTGCTCATATATATATATTATTCATATATATGCTAATTAAATCTCTGTATGTGTTGTTGTCATGTGGTTGATATGGGAGTCATGTTCAGATGCTGTGTGTACTATACACTCTCAAGACATAGGGTCCTTCCTTATTTTTTGGCTTACACAATAATAAGTAGCACTTTTGAATGCCTCCTCATTTCCTGGTTCGAAATTTAATATAATAAATTAAAAGGGACAGTCTAGTCCAAAACAAACTTTCATTATTCAGATAGGGCATGTAATTTTAAATCATTTTCAAATTTACATCTATCATCAATTTTGCTTTGTTCTATGGGTATTCTTAGTTGAAAGCTAAACCTAGGAGGTTCATTTCTAAGCCCTCAAGGCATTTTGACAGTTTTTCACCACTAGAGGGTGTTAGTTCATGTTTTTCATATAGATAATACTGTGCTCATGCACGAGGAGTTCCTAGGAGCCAGCACTGATTGGCTACAATGCAAGTCTGTCAAAAGAACTGAAATAAGGGGCAGTCTGCAGAGGTTAGATACAAGATAATCACAGAGGTAAAAAGTGTATTAATATAACTGTGTTGGTTATGCAAAACTAGGGAATGGGTAATAAAGGTATTATCTATCTCTTAAAACAATAACTATTCTGGTGTAGACTGTCCCTTTAATGTAATCTAAATTCTAAATGAAAAATTATTTCTTCAAATGATTCTTCGAAACTGGGATTATAAAGGTTTAAATCTTTAAAAAGTATTTTTGTTTTTAATAAATAAAAGGAAAATCTAATGCAAAAATGGCATTACCTAATCTGTTAATGACACTAAATGACTGTGGGTTTGATATGTAGTTGTTCAATGTTAAAGCAATCACAATCAGCCATTTTTATCATCAGCACTTTTTTTCTTTATCAATTTGGTGAATGGCACTTCATAATTAATTCTTTTTGTTCCCCCCTCTCTTTTTTTTTATTGAAAGCTTATTATTTAACACCATTATTTTCAAAAACACACTCATTTTTATTACAAAACCAATATTCTTTTTATTAAGAACATAACACTATGCACCTGACAATATTTGTTTGAAGAATACGCAGCTTTAAATTTGTTGCCCCTCAGTTAAATTGTTGCTCAAACAGCTCTTAGCCTGTATGCTTTCAATTTTTTTATGACTATATGACCCGCTTGTGAAGGTGACAGTGCACAACAATATTTCTGTTTCAGTAAAGGGTAGTTACTTATCATAGTTGAGCTTCTTGCAGTTAGGAAGCTTAGACAAAACTCAATATAAAGGATCATAAAATATTAACACTCTCCACACAAATAACATTTACGTGCACAGTCTCAATCCTCCAAAGTAATTGAATCTAACTACTACTCATCCAAACCCCCCAAACACAATTAACCCCAACCATAACTTTCCAACTTAAATTCTCCATCTGCACTGTCCAAAACACACCACCAAAATTTCTCAGACTGCTGATGAAACAGACAGCAGTCTGAGAAACGCGTTGCTTATTTGTTTTTAATATCTAGTGTCATACTGTAGACACTTTGATTTTGATTTTTGCCATTAAATTAAATTGTGCTTTTATCACTTTCATCTTGAGAGTCTGAGCTTATTTCGGTCCTGTTGGACAAAGGAAGTTCCAGTAATCTGGCAGTAACAGTGAGCTGGGACACTGAGACCCCAGTCTGTCTGATTTAGCACAATTGAGTGCTGCTCCATTTGTGAGTATCATTTCAACTATTGCATTATCTGTTTGCTCTTACTATATCACACTAGGAGGCGCCTTTGTTTTTGTGATTCATTTTACAGAAAATATCTGTTTTCAAATAAAGATACCAAGAAAACGAAGAAAAATTGATAATAGGAGTAAATTAGAAAGTTGCTCAAAATTGCATGCTCTATCTGAATTATGAAAGAAAAAATTGGGTTTAGTATCCCTTTAAGGCTAGTGACCTTGAACTTCTATGTGTTTAACGTCTGCAAATGGTAGAAGTACTACTGTGGATCTGCAGAGCACTGCTGGTCTTGAGCTGAAACTGCCACTGATCCAATCAGCAGCGCAAATGTCATGATTCCACCTTTATTCACTGCTGTTATCATCTCTGTCATACCACCTTAAACAGTAATTAGCATTCCTGAACCCTATATAATCATTTCTCTCCAGTACACCTTTGCTGGTTTATTGAAGTGTTTCCAGTTATCACCTCACCAGCTCCTACCTCATATCTTGAGACTACTAGATCTGCACCCAACTACAGAGCTACCTTTTCTTCCAGAATCTCTGTTCCCTCTCACGTCAGTCACCTCTAGCAAAGAGCGCTGACGTCATCCATCCCGGCCGGACCTACGCTTCCAGCAGAGTATACGCTGACGCTCACATTTAAAATTTTAGATATCTTTAGCTTTGAGCGCCCTTACTATTCCCATCTATTTTTCTATACGCTGACTTGGTCCGCGCGCTCCAGCAAGGAGTGTTTACACACACATAGATTAGCTTACAGGCAGTTACTTGATCTCAAGTTGTTTATCAATACTTATATTGTACTTAGCAGGGTAAAGTTGCTAAAGATCTTTCACATATCTACGTAGCCATACTCCGTCTGAAGTTTGTCCTGTCTCTCCTACCAGTCTGTTTCCATCTCATGACGCACGCCTGATTTAAATAGCCATTTATACTGCTGATATATACTGGCTATTTACTGCATAAGGCTACAATATTTCAAATCTATTAGACCTTGTTTCCTTACTAGCAAACATACTAATATATATGAAACATACTAAATATTAATATCACTGTCAGGATCTCTAGGTTCTTAGTTGTATCAACTTGCCTCACCAGTTTCCTTACATGAAGTCGCAAAACCAGGGTGTTTCTGCTTGGGACCAGAAGTTAATGCGGAGTGATTGAAGGGGGCTGCACTACACAATGATTTCCTTGTGCAAAATTAAATGCGGAGGATGGCCGGATCACAGCAAATATTGCTTCAAATGATTTTTGAAAAAATAGTATTAAGGTAGTCGTAGTCCCAGATACTGGTCTGTTTGGTGTTGTAGTCTGTAAAACTGTCAGAATCTGCAGCGGCAGTGTCCTGTTACCTGAAGCAAGTTTATATAGAGGAAGTAAGACTACATGCACAGTACACACACTTCACATACAGTACACACACACACTACACAGGCACAGCACATATAACACACACCATACAGATATAAATATTTTATTACAATATAAAACTAGGAAATTTAACATTAAAACAGAAATTATGAAGTGTACAAGGTACAGGTAGCTGACTAATAGCAGTAACTACCTGAAGGTCATCACTTACCTGCGTCAAAAACAGTGATATATCTGCAGTTCAGTAATAGTGTAAACTATTGGAGGTCAATAGCATTTGCTACATACAGAGAATGAATAGCAGCTCACCCCGCAGCCCATTACCTAATGAGTTAAAAATAACACAACATACAAATACCAGCTATCGGCTAGATTATGAGTGGAGCAGTAGTTTGCACTCATGTTCAAGCATTAAAACTGCTGGTGTAGACATTCTGGAGGAGGAGAGGAGAGGCTGGAAGGGGAGGAGGAAGCAGGGAAGCACAGAGGTATCGTGCTCGAGCTCAGAAGGGAAAGAGCTTAACCACCCTATAGTACCATTCTGCAAGCACTTTCCTAGGGGCCTTTTTCTTCTTTTAGGGGCCACCGGATTAAAGCATTGATAGTGCAGCTTGCCATTTGCCCCAGATGTTACTGGGACACAGATACACCAAGCAGCTTTTTTTTTTTCTCTCATGGTGTTGAAGAGGCCTTTTAAGCACCCGGGCCTATCTAGGTACTATCTAGGTACTTTTAATTTGAACTTCATACAAATTTACATCTAGCAACAATGCAATAAAAATTGGCCTGCCAGGCGCCTGACTTTAGAGTAAAAGCGCAATTTTTACCTACTTTATCTATCAACTCTATGCCGATAGAGAATACACATTGTGATATAGGGACTAGAGGGCTCTGAAATAACTGCATACCTTGCTACTGACGTAAGCTGAGCTGAAAAGCTGTGTCCTGAGAGTGTCCTGAGAGATGGCTGACTGAACACCAATAGAAGCTGCAGAAGCCTTAGAATCTACAGAAATCAGCGCTTACCTGTGTACAGATCTCCACCTGGTAGGAATCTGTTTGACACGCCTACGTTGCTGACTCCAGGGGCCGGCGCTTGTCTGCCGTGGCCGATCTCTCCCTGGTGAGAGCCAGTCGGATACTTTGCAGTTGCAGCGGTGATTATCGAACTACCTGTCTACCCGTAGTGACGGGTCTCTCCCTGGTCGAGAGCAGGACGGAAGCACACACACTGTGTGGGGAAGGATTTCGGCTTTCTTGAAACGGAACCTGATAGCTGCTGCGGCGGTGAGCAAGGGAGGATCGGAGGCTGCGGCTGTCACCGCAGGGTCAGGGTCGGTGGTCTCTTGTGCCTGTCGGAGTGACGGAGTATCTGAGTTGTGGGCAGCATATCGGGTAGCACCTGGCTCCTATTGGAACGATCTGGTTACAACTGTGCTTACCAATAGCTGACTACAGCCCCCCTAAAATAAATACCATGGAAGCCTATAATGCAGGGAGCTTGCTTGGAAGAATAGTGGCCCCATGTATCTTTAAAAACAAAGAAATAAAGAAAAGCAGAGGAACACTTTTTGCTGCATGGTTTCCTCAGGCAGCAATTCGGTAAGACTGTTCCTGTCTCTTTTTCCCACATATTAACTTTCTGTCCTCTATCAAACAGTACTGTTCAGCTATAAGATATATAGCAGCCTAATACTAGCTTCTCATATGGTACTTGAAAAGAACAGCCCTAATCACTACTGTTAGATTTACTGTGTAACTGGCCTAATTACCAAAGGCTATGTATTTTCTGTGAATATTCTCCTTGCTGTGCTCTACGGGCCCCATACAATATGAAAAGAGCTCTAAAAGGAATTATGTCTTATGGGCCCTATTTATTAGGAAAAGAGCTTTAAAAGGAATTAGTATAAAGGAGCTAATATAAAGGCTATAGCTAGATAGCTAACCTAGCTCTAATCTATGCACTGAATGGTGAATGACGGAAACCTATGATTGAAATTTTGAAGGATGTATGTTCTGCGAATTAAGAGATAAGCTGGTCTACAAAGATTTTGCAACTTAAGAATTAGATCAGCCTTTAAGGGTAATAGCTCTATACTGACTATATATAAGATAATAGCAGGTTCAGTTGACGATTGATCTGCTTTGGGGGTTTATATTGTAACAAATAGGCTTATTGGGCAAATGTAACTAAAGGGTTATAGCCGTATATTGATTGTATATAAAAAAATGGCAGTTTCAGCTGATGTATGACCTTCTCTGTGGGCTTATACTGTAACAAATAGATTTTTTAGGAAAAAGTAACCAAAGGGAAGCTAAACTTGTAACATTGTATTTGCTCTAGTTCTCAGGTGTAAATAGTAACAAAACGATAGCAATTTTAACTTTTTTTTGCAGTTCATTATTTAAAGGGACAGTCTACCATAGAAATGTTATTGTTTTAAAAGATGCATAATCCCTTTATTACTCATTCCCCAGTTTTGCATAACCAACACAGTTATATTAATACACGTTTTACCTCTGTGATTACCTTGTATCTAGGAACCTTCTTCCAGCCCCTGATCACATGACTGTGACTGTTTACTATCTATTGTCTTGCATTTAGTATTGTTTTGTGCTAAATCTTAAATAACCCCCTGTGCCTGAACACAGTGTTATCTATATGGCCCACGTGTACTTTCTGTCTCTTTGTGTTGAAAAGAGATTTAAAAAGCATGTGATAAGAGGCAGCCCTCAAAGGCTTAGAAATTAGCATATGAGCCTACCTAGGTTTAGTTTAAACTAAGAATACCAAAAGAAAAAAGCAAATTTGATGATAAAAGTAAATTGGAAAGTTGATTAAAATTAATAGTCCTATCTGAATAATGAAAGTTTAATTTATACTAGACTGTCCCTTTAATAGTGACACTTTATTGGGCGCCCTTCTCTGCTTTCTACCTGCTGTTGCTATTTTGGGAAGCCTGTACACAGCAGGGGACATATTAACTTTGTACACTATTATATTTTTTATTTAACATTTTATAACTGGCACTTATTTTCACTATATCCACTGTAATTGTGTGACATTATGTTCATATCTCTGTTATACTGTAAAACACCTATTGATAAGCACCTTTCTACATTCACCCTTCAATAAAAAAACATACCTTGCACTCTTTTTCTCTTTTTTCTCCTCACGTGTACCCTATGGATAAAAAATTTTCTGGCCATAAAATAAGCTCAGTCGAGATGCCACCCAAAACTAGAGAAAGGAAGACTAGGACTAGCACTGATAATTTAGTTAATATAACTCCAATAAGTAATGTGTTAGAGTCTCAGGGAAAGGAAACCCAGGATATTGTAAAACAAATTTCGGATCTTATGATCCCCCAATTTGAATACCTTAAAGTAGAAATAGTAAATCTTACGTCTGAGGTCAAACAGTTTACGCATAGGTTAAATGAGGCAAAGCAACGTATTTTGGAGTTAGAGGATAGTAATGAACAACAGGCAGCGATTATAAGAGAGCAATCAACCCAGATTACAAATATCCAGCTTAAACTGAACGAATTTGAGGACTGAAATAGGCGCAATAATATAAGAATAATTGGCATACCTGAAACGCCCATCTATCAGGACTTGATTGATTTTATTTCTAAGATCTTACCTCAGGCCCTAGGTATGGACCCCAATCTGCTTCCTTTGTCAGTAGAGAGGGCACACCGTATAGGCCCCATAAAATACCTACCTGACGGCTCTAGTAAGAGCAGGCCGGTGATTGCAAGATTCCTGAATTTTCAGGATAAACTTAAAATTATGCAGATTTATAAAAAAATAATTCCTTTTTCAATTCATGATAAAAATATATTTCTATTTCAAGATTTTTCATCAGAAACGTAACAACGTAAAGAAATAACACCTCTATGTTCTAAATTTATTGCCAAAGGCTATAAGGCCATGGTGATATACCCTGCTAAATTTAAATTAATTACTGACTCCGAGATCCTGATTATGAATAATGCTGAAGAAGTAAGAGATTTTGCAAAAAAAAAAAAAATGGCATTATACTATAAAAATACTAATGAATATAAAATACTTCAGATTGCTATCTTTTATGAAAATATTGGAATTCTTTATGTTATGACCTTGGCTTTAATTTTATGGACAGGTAAAAATGTTGTCAAATTCTAGGCCTAGATGTATATTTTTAATTTTTTTTTTCTTCTCTCCCCTCCCTCCCCCTCGTTGGAAGTAAAGAGATAAAGAAAGTTTACTCAAATCGAATTATAAGATATGATTAATCTGGCTTCCTGGAATGTAGGGGGTATCACTTCCCCTCAGAAAAGGAAAAAAATACTTGCACAACTACGAAAATATAAAACTGATATTACCTGTTTACAGGAGACCCACCTAAATGCAGTAGAAATGTCTAAACTTAAATCCGGCTGGGTTGGCAAAGTGATAGGTACCCCCTCCATAGACAGGAAAAAGGGAGTAGCTCTCCTATTTCGTAAAAACCTCCCATACGTAATTAAAGATGTTGAATCTGACAAGGAAGCACGGTATCTAATTATCCAACTTACATTAGCAGGTTCTCCTTTAATATTATGTAATCTTTATGGCCCTAATAAAAAAGATAAGAAATTTTGGTAAACTTTGCAAGCTAAATTGCTACCTTTTCTTAACCGTAATTTAATTGTTGTAGGTGACTTCAACCTTACAGACCTCCCTATCCTTGATAGACTTAAACCATCTTTGAATAAAGATAAAAAGATAAAAAGATCCAGACGAAACTCCTTAAAAACTTTAAAAATCTATTACACTTAAAAGACATTTGGCGGATACAAAATCCTGATCTAATTAAATTCTCCTGTGTATCTCACGCACACCAAACAATGTCTCGTATTGATTTTTTTTTAACAGATGAAAAATTAATGACATGATATGCATGCTGACATCCAAGAGATTATTATTTCAGATCATGCTATTATTACCCTAAAAATACAATTAAAAACGCCTCAAGAAAGGAATTTTAATAAATTCTTTTTTTCCAAGATATCTGGTGGAAAATGTACAATTGAAGTCTTGGCTCAAAAGAAAATGGTCAGAATTTCTCCACACTAACTTAACACCTGGGATTAGTATAGAAATAATATGGGAAAGTTTTAAAGCAGTCATAAGGGGGAAACTAAATCTTATTTTATTAGCTAATCATCTCCGTAATGCTTATAATTCTTACATAAGTGACCCCTCAAAAAGACTCTGGGAAGCATACCAGATAGCTAAAAAATCAAGAGAAATTTTTTTGAGCCAAAAAATGGCCTATGATGATCTTAAATCTAGATCTTTCTTTTTTCGCCATAGTGGCAAAGCTGGAAAACATTTAGCAAATTTGACAAAATCTAAAAATAAAAAAAATATGATTGGAGCACTAACAACACCGACAGATAGGCTTACTAGCAATAAGGATATAATCAAATATATTTCTAACTACTTTAAAGAGTTATATACAGAAACAGAAATAAATTTGGAAATTAAAAAAGAAATCTGAAAAAGGATACAGGTCCCCATGTTAGATAAAGATAAACTTGATGATTTGAATTCGCCAATTTCTAAAAAAGAGGTGGAAAATGCTATTAGAAAAGCTGCTATGAATAAAGCAGCTGGTCCTGACCAGATCCCTATTGAACTCTAATAGATGATATTCCTGACACCTTAGTAGATCTATTTAACCAAAATTTTCTAAATAAGATACCTTGCTCTCGATATTTCTCAGCATCAATAATAACTTTAATTTTAAAAAAGAATAAAAACCCAGAAGACATTACCTCTTACAGGCCAATATCACTATTAAATAGTGATTATAAATTATTAATGCATATTGTAGCTACAAGGTTAAAAACACTTATGAACCCCCTTATACATAAAGACCAAGTAGGATTCATGCCAGATAGAAACCCCACTTACAATTTACGTAGATTACAATTAATACTTAATAATACACCGATTCAACGCCGTAATAGAAAGCTTAAAAATAAAATCCTCACCGACTCAGCCATTATCTCAATAGATGCGCAAAAGGCATTTGATTCCGTAACTTGGGACCACCTGTTTACGACATTAAGCAAGTTTGGAATTGAAGGATCTTTTCTACAGTCAATCTCTAAAATATATAAAAATTCTACTGCATCTGTTATTATAAATGATATTCTTTCAGACTCCTTCCCTCTTCAAAGAGGTTCTAGGCAAGGTTGTCCACTTTCCCCTTACCTTTTTAATTTATCACTTGAACCTCTAGCTATCTTGCTTAGAAAAGAACTAGATGGGATAAAATTAGGTAAGAAAAAGATAATAACATTTCTTTATGCAGATGACTTATTAGTTTTACTCTCGGATACTAAGAAAAATATCCCTCTTTTGTTACAGATTTTACAGGACTTCGGTAGTTTCTCGGGCTATAAGACAAATACGCAGAAAACTGAAATCTTTTGGCTCAATAAAAATAATGATTCTCTAAAGTCTATCCCATTTAAGGAGACTAAAGATTAATTTACCTATCTTGGAATTAAATTTTCAATAAATTGGGAAGAGTGGTATGATTTGAATTATCCTCCCGTTTTCCTAAAAATCAAGCATGATCTAGAAAAATGGGCAAAATTTAAATGATCCCTTTCGGGTAAAATTAATTTAATAAAAATGGTATTATTTCCGAAACTTTTATACCTCATTCAAAACCTTCCTATTTTTGTCAAGAGAAAAGATTTAAAGTTATATAATCAAATGGTGACCAAATTTCTATGGGGAGGGAAAAGAAGCTATCTCTCTTAAAAAAATTATGTTTTGACAGAATGAATGGAGGTCTTGCTATGCCGGATATAGAGATATACAATCTAATTTGTGTTGGTAAAATAGCATTAGACTGGATAACAAAAGCAAATTATTATTCCTCTATAGCAATAGAGGAAACATTGTGTTTCCCCTACTCCCCGATAGCCTTATTACATTGTCATGCAGATAAATCGCCTGCAAAAATAAAACAATTAAAAATAATACACAATGTAATAGTAGCATGGAATAAATTAACCAAGCTCTTGGATTCTGACTTTTTATACTCAGAATATCTACCTCTGGTAGGCAATCCTTGTTTTATACCAGCACTAAATTCCAAGATATTTAACGAGTGGTCATTGAAAGGGCTTAAAAATGTACATCAGTTGTTGGACCACACTACAAGAAGTTGTAAAAGTTTTGATATTTTAAAACAGGAATTTGGATTAATAAACAATGAATTTTATGCTTATCTACAAGTGTGTCACTGCCTGCAACAACTAATATCTAATAACTTGATTGAAGGAACGTTCGATACCCTAGAGCCGGTATTAAACTTATTTAATGACGGGAAATATGCATTCTCTCTTTTTTACAAGATAATTATGTCCTCATTGGGTACAAGAAATTTACATCTTTTAGCGAATAGCTGGCAAACTTATCCGGAAAGAATTAAGGAAAGCTTTAAGGCTTTAGACTTAGCAACAATATCTACCTCTTGGAGAGAAACTCATACAAAACTTATTAATAAAGCTTTACATCACCCCGGCCGTAATGGCTAAATGGTCAGCAATAGGAATATACTGTCCTAAATGTAAGAGGCCAAGAACAAATTTGTACCATTCTTTTTGGGAATGTACCAAGATCAAAAAATTCTGGCTTAAGGTCAATGCTTGGTTTAATAAGATTAATCTGACTAATATACAACTTTCAGAAGAAATTATCTTCTTTTTTGCTAAGGAAGGATCCCGGTTTGAGAACGTACGCCAGTTAAATAGCATAATTATTACAAGCAGACTGTTGATCTTAAAATATTGGAAGTCTAACAAAGCCCCCAGTTTGAGAGAACTTAAACAAAAATTATATAACCAAATTATTATGGAACAGTTTGATACTTCGGTCAGTTCTGAAGCTCATATAAATAGATTTTTTTTAAAATGGAAAAATATAATTTTAGATCTTCCAGAAGAAAGTCAGAGGCAGCTCAATGCACCATTTAGGGGGACCATTTTCCTTGAAACAACAATTACAAATAATGTATTCCCTAGATAAAGAGGTAATAATACGAGAAATTGAGGAGGGACGGGGCACTTTCTTCACTTTCTTTTTTTTTTTTCCCCTTTCTTTCTGTGTGTGTTCGTGTGGTGGTATAAAATTCAATAAAACAGTCAACAGTATAAGAATCCAACAAGAGGAGATTGTCTGGACTGAGACAAGTATTAGAAATGTTGTTAAGAGAAAAATCAATGTATTATTATTACTAGCAATTCCATGATGTCAATGGAACAGAAAAACTCGATTTCTTTGTAATTCAATGTTACATTAATTACTTTTGTTGTTATTGTTTTTGATAATCTTGTTATACTGTTGAATTATAAATAAAAAAATTAAAAAAAGCATTAAAACTGCTATAAATAATTTATGGCTCTCGGAGATTGACGCTCGTATTACAAGTTGAAAGTAAAATGTCATGGTAAAAATTAGACTTTGAGAAGTTGCAAATGCAAAATCGCATTCCCCCATAGACTTCAATGGAGCTGAAAATGTTGAAAACATACCTAGCACCCACAAGTTGCACAAACACGATTGCAGTTATTTAAAAGTGTAACATAAGAAGAAAATATTGCATCTTTCATAATTTAATGTTCTGCGCATAGCAGAATATGTTCTATTTATTCTTCAAGAGATAGTTAAATGTATATCTGATGGATATTTGTACAATTATATATTTACTAGTCCTAAAGCCTGTTCACACGGGCCATTTTTTGCAGTACAGCGGTCCCACCCCTTGCTCTCTCTCTCTCCCCCTCTCTTTGGTGCTCTCTCCCCCTCTCTTTTGCGCCCTCTCCCCCTCTCTTTTGCGCACTCTCTCGCTCCACCTCTCTTTTGCTCTCTCTCTCCCCCCTCTCTTTTGTTTTCTCTCTCTCCCCCCACTCTTTTGCTCTCTCTCTCCACCCTCTCTTTTGCTCTTTCTCTCACCCCCACTCTTTTGCTCTCTCTCCCCCTCTCTTTTGTGCTCTCTCCTCCTCTCTTTTGCGCTCTCTCTCGCTCCACCTCTTTTTTGCTCTCTCTCTCCACCCTCTCTTTTGCTCTTTCTCTCACCCCCACTCTTTTGCTCTCTCTCCCCCTCTCTTTTGTGCTCTCTCCTCCTCTCTTTTGCGCTCTCTCTCGCTCCACCTCTTTTTTGCTCTCTCTCTCCCCCCACTCTTTTGCTCTCTCTCTCCACCCTCTCTTTTGCTCTTTCTCTCACCCCCACTCTTTTGCTCTCTCTCCCCCTCTCTTTTGTGCTCTCTCCTCCTCTCTTTTGCGCTCTCTCTCGCTCCACCTCTTTTTTGCTCTCTCTCTCCCCCCTTTCTTTTGCTCCCTCTCTCCCCCTCTCTTTTGCTTTCTCTCTCCCCCTCTCTTTTGCTCTCTGTCCCCCTCTCTTTTGCGCTCTCTCTCCCCCTCTCTTTTATGCTCTCTCTCTCCCCCTCTCTTTTGCATTCTCTCTCTCCCCCTCTCTTTTGCGCTCTCTCTCCACCTCTCTTTTATGCTCTCTCTCTCCCCCCTCTCTTTTGCATTCTCTCTCTTCACCTCTCTTTTGCACTCTCTCTCTCCCCCTCTCTTTTGCGTTCTCTCTCTTCAACTCTCTTTTGCGCTCTCTCTCCCCCTCTCTTTTGCACTCTCTCTCCCCCTCTCTTTTGCGCTCTCTCTCCCCCTCTCTTTTGCGCTCTCTCCCCTCTCTTTTGCACTCTCTCCCCCTCTCTTTTGCTCTCTCTCTCCCCCCTCTCTTTTGCGCTCTCTCTCCCCCCTCTCTTTTGCGCGCTCTCTCTCTCTACCCCCTCTCTTTTGCTCTGTCTCTCTCTCTCTCCTTCTTTTCTGCTCTCTCTCTCTCTCCATCCCTCTCTTTTGCTCTTTCTCTCCATCCCTCTCTTTTGCTCTCTCTCCCCCCTCTCTTTTGCTCTGTCTCTCTCCCCTCTCTTTTGTTCTCTCTCTCTCCCCTCTATTTTGTTCTCTCTCTCTATCCATCTCTTTTGCTCTCTCTCTCCCCCTCTCTATTGCTCTCTCTCCCCCCTCTCTTTTTCTCTCTCTCTCCCCCCTCTCTTTTTCTCTCTCTCCCCCTCTGTATTGCTCTCTCTCTCCCCCTCTCTTTTGCTCTCTCTCCCCCCTCTCTTTTGCTCTCTCTTCCCTCTATTTTGCTCTTTCCCCTCTCTTTTGCTCTTTCTCCTCTATTTTGCTTTCTCTCCCCCCTCTATTCTGCACTTCCCCTCTCTTCTGCTCTTCCCCCTCTCTTTAGCTCTTTCCTATCTCTTTTTGTCTCTCCCCCTCTCTTTCTATTTCTCTCCCCTCTCTCGCGCTGACCACGCCCGACCATGCGCCAGTAACGCCCAACCATGTCCGGCCACGCCTCCTCCACGCCCACGCTCCCGTCCGGTCACGCCCACGCTCCCGTCTGGCCTCAAACAGCATATCAGGTAGGGCCAAGTGTGTTTGTCCTCGTGCTGTCTCTACTGCACATGACAGCTTTGGACAAACACACTTGGCCTTTTATATTGGATATATATACACAAACACACACATATATATATATATATATATATATATATATATATATTATATATATATATATATATATATATATATATATATATATATATACATACAGTCATGGCCAAAAATATTGACACCCCTGCATTTCTGTCAGATAATGCACTACTTTGCCCAGAAAATTGTTGCAATTACAAATGTTTAGGCATTTTCATGTTTATTTATTTTATTTGTATTGGTATGACACAAAATAGTAGAGAGAAAAAAGCCAAATCTGACACATTCCATGCAAAACTGCAAAAATGGACTAGACAGAACTATTGGCACGGGCGCGCTACCGAGTGCACCAATCTACATTAGTAATAGGCGTAATTTCACAGTCCGACCTACAAATACGGCCAGTTTCTTATTTATCTTTGCTTTGCGCTGATAGGGAACAGAAATTTCTCCTTAAATTGCGTGTTCTATATTTCTTCATACAGACTGAGGCAAACACCATTATCATACATGCTTTTACATCTTGTGATGCAGTACTTTCTTTTTTTAACTCATTTTTCAAAGGCTTGGCGCCAAGAAGAGACTTATTGCCAGAAATTTGCGCTTTCACAGGCGCATACGGGTACCGAGAGTTTTATATATATATATATATATTGATATATTGATTTTTGCGATCTTAAATTACCAACATATGGCAAAAACAGCACGGAAACATTATATAATATAAATATGCGCAAAATAGATACCTAAAAAATGCTTTTTTAATAATCAAGACATAGCGGCGTAAATATTTATAGGGATGTAATGTGATAAATAGGGAGTAAATGCTTTTTCCGACAGGCGAAATTTATCATTATTATGCCCCAGCTCGCCTGCGCAAAGTTACGTCTATTTGTTTTTATAAATTCAGGCGCACATGTGCGCTTCTCCGGAGGCAAGCTGGTGCGCAGTTACAGGCGAAGCATATACGGAGTTCGCCTAACCTTGATAAATCGACCCCTTAGGCTATTCAATAGATGAAGCTCCAGGGTGGAGTATTGATGAGTATCTTTATTTATTGTCTGTTTATCCAAGTAGTGGTCCTATTATAGATAGCTAGACCATTATGGCACTGAAAAATGAGGCAAGTAGGCAACCTGGAAAATGGAGGCCTGCACTGAAATAAGCATGGACATAACTGCTAGGTGTTAATGCTGCTATCATTAACAGATATTCTTTGTGTCCTCATATATAAATATACAAACATATTTATTGCAGATATGTGCAGAACATCTGACCATTTAATAGTTTTAGGTAGGAACCTTTTTAATATGTCAAGAGCACTTGGAAATCAGGCAAAATCTTAAATTGTATGATATATGGAAGCCTTATTATTCTATAGTAGTTCTGCTTACATACAAACCCAGTACAAAACAAAAACAGTGGTGTCTTGCAGGGAAATAATATATTGTAATACTACAAATGTTAAGTGTTTTTTCACTATAGGAAGGTTGTTTCGCCCTCATTGGGGCTCTTCAGTATGATGTAGGGTCTATGTTATTGGACTCAAGCATTGATTTTAGGTTTACGGCTATATGCCAGTTTTGCTGATGATTATATTAATTTTCATAACCACACTTACAAAGCATGAAATGAATGCTTGAGCAGAACAACAGCACCAACCATAGACAGCCTGTTTGGCCCGTTTGGGGCTCATCCCTCCATTGTTTTAATCTTAGCAAAAAACAAATATACTTAACTGTGCAAAATTGCAAACACATATAATTTAAAATCCATTTCAATATAATGGGAAGCCCTATAGCAAAAGGTGGAATGCTCAAGGACATCAGCATCAACCATAATGACGAGTAAGAAAGAGCCCCAAAGTAGCAAAACAGGCTGCCTATGGTTGATGCTGTGTTATTTAAGCCTCATGTATTTCACAGTTTGCTACACTACTGGTTTAAACTGACAGGAGCATAAGGGGTGCCATATTAAAAATGCATTTTGAATTAGTAATACACTATGTGGGATAATTTGTATATTCTATCCATTGTATATTTATTCCTTGCTGAACTAATTAAATGGAGGGTTTATCTCACTCTATTAACAACAATATATTTATTTGGTACAATGGGAGTCCCCGCTCTAAAGGATTTCCATGGATGTAAGTGCAGAACCTATTCCAAGGAGCTTACACACATCTAATGTTTCAGTGCTTTGCTCAAAGAGCTTACAATCTTGTATTTAAGGAGAACCTACTTCTGGGTACTTACAGTGTAGAGAAATAAAATAATTCCCTGATATAAGACAGCACTCATCATGTTACATAACACTAGTCCCTCTAAAATCTTCAATCTTCCTGCCACTGCCATAGAGTATTCCAGTCTTCATTATACTGCTTGCCAGATATGAATGTCTATGCACATCTTGTATTTATTTTTAATCCAATGCAAGAAGATAGGTGCACACTGTATCTTATAATGCAGTATTTGTTTTCAGTTTCTAATCTGAGGTATAGAATACAGGACCATCCCATGACGTATCAAATCCTGTGCTTCACTATGACTCTCTGCTTCAAAAATCCAACAGTAGTACTTGTCCCATGGTGACTGTAGACATTCAAGTTTAGTGTCACAGACATGGTAGTCCTTGTGATCCAGGGGGCTGCAGTTCTCAGATAAAATTGAAAACCAGCTGCAATGTGCTTATAACCTAGTAGTATTATTGGTATCCCTACATCAAAGCATTGCATTGAGGATATAAGTGCAAACATATTAATCATATTATTGTATTCCCTTTGCCAAGATCCTTAACAATAATACATTATACAGATATGTTCAGTGAGAGTGGATTTTTAAGCCATTCAATTTGATTTAATATCAGTTTATTAAAGTTATAGCAGTGTAAGTGTAATTATGCTTTATTGTTGGTGTTATATTCTAGTTCTAGAGATGATATGTATATCTTATATCAATAAGCCTTGAAAAATACAGAAAGCTGTAAACATACAGAACCAAATAAAAGCTAAAGATTTTTATGAAATTGGAAAGTAAAGGAAAAGCAAAAACAGAAATGTGAGAAATTATCTGACCTCACTGCACATGTCTGAAGGCTCTAGGAGCAGGATCTGTATTTACAATCTTGTGTGGTAATGAGATGTCTTGCTCAAAGAGCTTACAACATTGTTAATCTCAGAAAATCTTACCTTAGATACTTACAGTTTAGTAATATAAAAATCCTTGAAGGTCATCTGCCATCAGCGTGAAAACCTGCAGGTCAGATGAGCATCAGTCTGATCTGAATTTATTTCAGATCACCAGTTGTCTTTTCCTCATCCAGGTCATGCAGAACAAACAGCTGCACCTTACAGTACAGTCTTTAATGAGGGTCCCAGCTCCAGTGAGTTTGCAGCAAAAGGACACCTGTCAAAGAGATATATAGTCCCTGCTAGTTGGTATAAGCTCCTTTCACTAGTGGAAGCTTCCTCTATGCTTCCTAGGGGAGAGTTTGGGAAAGAGAAGTTTTAAGGAAGGAGCGCTCAAATGTGCTAATACCTTAAGGTATTAGCACATTTTGAGCATTCGGTATTATTTTACAATGTATATAAATGTGATTTAGTATTATTCAGTTACTGAGTTAGGGTGATCATGGTAACACTACCTGTAGTAATTGGTGTTCATACCTGCAGCTCCCACCATATGCCATTTACATTGTGTTGGAGGTATTCACTGTTCTTCATACCAGCACATATACAGAGCTGTGGTTGTAAAGCACTAGCTGTACTGTAATTTCCTAGCTGTGAAATAAAGATATTAGATAACTAATATTTACATGTCAGTGTTTACGGAAGCTCAGCAGGATCAGTCTGGCAACTCTAGTAACGTGAGCAGCAGTTATGAGGGTGGTGGCTTTGTGTTGTCAGTTGGTTTTGTGACATAATTGCTGCATCACATAAGCCACTCCCTTAAGGATGTCACCATGACAACCAGGCATCACATTATACCATGACTGTCAGTTTAACCTTTCGTTATATTAGTGTAGCTTTAACATAAGATGTTTAATTATGCATAATAAAACAACTTTGTAATATACTCATTATTTGTTTTGCCCCATTTCAAGTAATTTAGCTCTGAGTTGGAACTGAATCCTGCTGACTTTTCAGAGCTAACTCTGCATCAAATATTTCCTAATTGGCTTTAATAGATAACAACTGCAAAACAATTCACTTAATACTAACGTAATGGCAATGATTAGCCTTGTTGTCTGCCGACTCAAACTTTTTTGGCTCCTCAAAATAAGGCGAGTGTTGGGTGCAGTTTATCTATTGTAAACCAATTGCAGTAAACAGGATTTTATTTTGTTAAATAAATGTTTACACTTGACTGATATGTTATTCTGTAGGACGGTGACAGAAATGTCCTGTAATTACAAGGTGTTTACTGTCCCTTTAAGTTCTAACAAAACTCCCATTACAAATCCTGAGTTTCCAGTGCTTATTCCTTGGGAATAGATTATTAAAATGACCTGAACTGCTTTGGTCTGGTAATATCCTGAGCCTCAGCAACATGTCATGTGATTACCTCTGGGGCTACCAGCCATACAAATTAGCATATATAATTGTGCAGTGTAGCTAAGAAACTACAGGTGCTAGGTCTGTCATTACTTAATAGTAAAGCCCCCACATTTAGAAGCTTTTATGTCTGCATCAATTTTATATTAATTACAGTTGATCTGAACCATACAAATAGGGTGTCCAGTATTTTAGCAGGCTGTCCAGTAAAATCTATACAAAAATACTGGACCTTTTAAGACCCCTGTCAGCTAAATGTAAAGGGCCTTCTAGTCCTTTATGCATTAGAAATATAGCTAAAAAAAAGTACACTGTGCATTTTCTATGATATGTGTTACTGGCAACTAAGGTGTGAAAATATATATTGTGGGATCAAGGGTGGCGCCTAAGGTTGCGCTTTTGTGGGAACATTGGGGCCGATTTATCATTGCCCGAATGGTGCCTTAGGCTAATGCACCTGTTTCCGGGCGAGCCTTCAGGCCTCCTCTGAGGTGGCGGACATCAATCCACCTGATCTCATACAATTGGGTTGATTGACACCCCCTGCTAGCGGCTGATTGGAAAACCTGATTACCATTTGATTTGGAACAGAGTGAGCAGCGAGTAAAGCCACCAAACAGTCAAGCTCCAGAGGAGTTCAGTGTCGGTTGGGATACATGTGAATACCCAGTGAGACGACCGGTAAGCACAGAGACGGAGTTGAGAAAACTCACAAAGACACAAGCCGTTTGGATCAAGAGGCTCACAGCATCTAGAGGAAATCCCGCCATTGGGACATCGACCACTAACGAAGATCAGAACCCATTGGTACAACCGGTAAACGGGGGCTGGGAGACACAGCACTCCACCGGTTCTCATTGTACAACGGGAAACAGCTCGACAACAGTGCACTGTTCAACGTAAGGAGCCCACACATGCAGCGGAAAAACGTATGTAACAAGCTGATAATTTAACTGCTCAAGTTTTGTAGAAAGGAGGACGCAAAGTAAGAAATACACTGTATAAAAAGTACGAACAGTAAGGTGCCTAATAACTAACTGCAGCAACTGAAGTGTCAGCTTGCTTGTTTGTTTTTTCACAAGAAAAGAGACATAACCTAAGGGAAGTGATTAACCCCATTTTGCCTCAACCTTGATACATTGAAAAACGGACATTACTGTGTTGATACTTTTTCATGATTTTATTTCAAAAGCCTATTCTGAGGGCTGTGTATACTCCTAATAGTATTACTTGTAGAGACAAGTTTAACACTGTATAGGAAGATTTGTTAATCTGTTTCAATCGTTTTATTGTCAATGTTTCTTACAAAGTCTAGACTTATTTTATTTTATTTTAAATATCGATCTAATTATTGATTGTTTTTTACTGGCCTAATTGTAGTAATAGTTTACCAACACCGGTGTTTAATACTTTTAGCATTGAGGATGTTATATATGAGATTTGGTTTTGTCTAGGTATTCATCTTAGATTATTAATAAATTGATTTTTTATTAACTCTACCATAATACTGTTTCTTCATTACAGATTGGAATTTGTGAATAAGGTTTGCCCTGTTTTTGCATACATCAACTAGAATACATCAGGAGGACACTTTCATATATAGGCCTAGATTTGGAGTTTGGCGTTAGCCGTGAAAACCAGCGTTAGAGGCTCCTAACGCTGGTTTTAGGCTACCGCTGGTATTTGGAGTCAGTGATTAAAGGGTCTAACGCTCACTTTTCAGCCGCGACTTTTCCATACCGCAGATCCCCTTACGTCAATTGCGTATCCTATCTTTTCAATGGGATCTTTCTAACTCCGGTATTTAGAGTCGTTTCTGAAGTGAGCGTTAGAGCTCTAACGACAAAACTCCAGCCGCAGGAAAAAAGCAGGAGTTAAGAGCTTTATGGGCTAACGCCGGTTCATAAAGCTCTTAACTACTGTGCTCTAAAGTACACTAACACCCATAAACTACCTATGTACCCCTAAACCGAGGTCCCCCCACATCGCCGCCACTCGATTAATTTTTTTTAACCCCTAATCTGCCGACCGCCACCTACGTTATACTTATGTACCCATAATCTGCTGCCCCTAACCCCGCCGACCCCTGTATTATATTTATTAACCCCTAACCTGCCCCCCACAACGTCGCCGCCAGCTACTTACAATAATTAACCCCTAATCTTCCGACCGCAAAGCGCCGCCACCTACGTTATCCTTATGTACCCCTAATCTGCTGCCCCTAACACCGCCGACCCCTATATTATATTTATTAACCCCTAATCTGCCCCCCTCAACGTCGCCAACACCTGCCTACACTTATTAACCCCTAATCTGCCGAGCGGACCTGAGCGCTACTATAATAAAGTAATTAACCCCTAATCCGCCTCACTAACCCTATCATAAATAGTATTAACCCCTAATCTGCCCTCCCTAACATCGCCGACACCTACCTTCAATTATTAACCCCTAATCTGACGACCGGAGCTCATCGCTACTATAATAAATGGATTAACCCCTAAAGCTAAGTCTAACCCTAACACTAACACCCCCCTAACTTAAATATAATTTAAATCTAACGAAATTAATTAACTCTTATTAAATAAATTATTCCTATTTAAAGATAAATACTTACCTGTAAAATAAATCCTAATATAGCTACAATATAAATTATAATTACATTGTAGCTATTATAGGATTAATATTTATTTTACAGGCAACTTTGTAATTATTTTAACCAGGTACAATAGCTATTAAATAGTTAAGAACTATTTAATAGTTACCTAGTTAAAATAATAACAAATTTACCTGTAAAATAAATCCTAACCTAAGTTATAATTAAACCTAACACTACCCTATCAATAAATTAATTAAATAAACTACCTACAATTACCTACAATTAACCTAACACTACACTATCAATAAATAAATTAAATACAATTGCTACAAATAACTACAATTACATAAACTAACTAAAGTACAAAAAATAAAAAAGAACTAAGTTACAAAAAATAAAAAAATATTTACAAACATAAGAAAAATATTACAACAATTTTAAACTAATTACACCTACTCTAAGCCCCCTAATAAAATAACAAAGACCCCCAAAATAAAAAAATGCCCTACCCTATTCTAAATTAATAGAGTTAAAAGCTCTTTTACCTTACCAGCCCTGAACAGGGCCCTTTGCGGGGCATGCCCCAAGAAAATCAGCTCTTTTGCCTGTAAAAAAAAACATACAATACCCCCCCCAACATTACAACCCACCACCCACATACCCCTAATCTAACCCAAACCCCCCTTAAATAAACCTAACACTAAGCCCCTGAAGATCTTCCTACCTTGTCTTCACCATCCAGGTATCACCGATCCGTCCTGGCATCCGGTGCTGAAGAGGTCCAGAAGAGGCTCCAAAGTCTTCCTCCTATCCGGCAAGAAGAGGACATCCGGACCGGCAAACATCTTCTCCAAGCGGCATCTTCGATCTTCTTCCATCCGGTGCGGAGCGGGTCCATCTTGAAGCAGCCGACGCGGATCCATCCTCTTCTTCCTGCGTCTCCCGACGAATGACGGTTCCTTTAAGGGACGTCATCCAAGATGGCGTCCCTCGAATTCCGATTGGCTGATAGGATTCTATCAGCCAATCGGAATTAAGGTAGGAATATTCTGATTGGCTGATGGAATCAGCCAATCAGAATCAAGTTCAATCCTATTGGCTGATCCAATCAGCCAATCAGATTGAGCTCGCATTCTATTGGCTGTTCCGATCAGCCAATAGAATGCGAGCTCAATCTGATTGGCTGATTGGATCAGCCAATAGGATTGAACTTGATTCTGATTGGCTGATTCCATCAGCCAATCAGAATATTCGTCATTGCGGACGTATGAAGTGACGAGCGGCAGGAGGGGGAATCGCTGGAGCGGCTTTCAAGATTAAAAGGTATTTTAACAAAACGAGTGGAATGTAAAGTTTGATGAATGAAAGTGCCCCTGTTTTTAATAGGGTTTTTAAAAAACGGGCACTGATTCATCAAACTTGACATTCACTTTAAAGTCCCTTTCAGGAAGTTTAGTTACCATCATAGTTATCAGAACAAATTATGCACTTTGTTCTCAATATTTATTTATCCTTCTACATTTAAATTGACAAACATCTAGGGTAAATGTGATTTTAGCGTTGTAAATTAATTTTCTATAAACCGTTGCGTGCCATTAAAATATATAACAGTAAACAACACGTAGCAAATACATATCATATTCATAACCAACCAAGTTGAACAACGACAAAATAAACATGTGTTGCACTAAGTAGTAGAACTACAAAACCCAGAATGCAACGGTTCAACCCTAAACCCTTGCATTGAAAGGCGTAAATGTAAGGCGTTACAAGTAGAAAGCAAAACAGTTTCCGACTCCTAAAGTCTGTGTCTAGTAACATCAATAAATATTTACAATAACAATATATGGTGTAAATTAACACCTATCCCATTTTGCACTAAAACCTCCCGTGCATTACGTGTATTAGAGGAACTACGTACTGTTACACATGTTTAGGACGCTTCCTGTGTTACAGAGAGGACTGGCTATGGGAGGGGCTGTAGGCTGCAGTGACAAGGGGACCTGCGGGGAGGTATAACAACCAAATACCCTGTTACTGTGCGCTAGCTTTATAAAAACTATGTCATGTGATTTGCTTTGACCTTCCAGACCAGTGATTGCTATTATTATTTATACTAATTATAATCCATCGACTGGTAGAGACCCACTGCAATGCGTTCTTGCATTTATCACTATAAGTTATTGATGAGTTTGGCATTATTATATAAGGCCTCGCCTTGGGGTCCTCCCCTGATATAAACACCTTAATCTTGATATGGGAATTAAAATTCGACTATTTGGTTATCCTAAAAAAAAAAACGTAAATATGTAAGAACCAGGCTTTTTTTGGAATTGCACACAAACCTGCAATCACTTTACACTGTTTAGTCTTTGTAGTGGTTCATATCCATGTTTACTAGTATCAAAAACATTATAAATTCAAGTCACATCCCACCCAAAGTGTTATTTAGTACTTGTACTATAAATTGATATAGAAAATACGGTAGCCATATTTCATTATAAGCTTAAACATAGAATGGAATAGTCAAAAGTGTAAGAAACTACAGCATTTACTAATTAGTGTGTTTTTAAACCGTTTCTACTATTCACAGATTAGTTTGCAAATCATTTTAATTCCTAAGTGACAACCTCAGCCAAGTGCAGTGACACCTTAATTAAAGAGATTTTTTTTTTTGCATATAAGAACATCAGGAAAAAGTTTAAACTATTCTTTTGCACTGAAAAAAAAAAAGTATAATCTGTTTGAATTAAAGGTTACTCTGTTAGGAAATGTATGTTTATGCACAGCTGATACTGCAGTGTTTATAATGACAGGAGCAATGTCCACATTTTTTCTATAGAAATGGTTTCTGAGTGCCAATTGATTATGTATATTTTACCTATATGGCATGGTTAGTGAGCCCATAAGTGTGTAGCTTTCCTGCAAGTAAAATATATGAAAGTGATGCATTGACTTTAATGTATTACTAGTCCTTTCATAATTTAAATCTTTAATTACCTTTATCTGAGCCCTACTTATCCCCCACACATTTTTGTCAAAGGTTTTTAAAAGTTAATGTTATACTACAGTGTCCCTTTAATGCTACTAGAGTAATAATATAGAGTGTAAAGCATTCTACTTAGATGACCGTTGTGTAAAAAATGTGCTTCTCTTGTTCAAGCGTGAACAATATATTCCGTTAGGAAAGCTGGGGAAGAGCAGAAGGAGATGTGATGGAAATGTTCATGTGTTTTAAAGAAACCAACAAACTAATGGAGGGAAACATATATATATATATATATATATATACATACAGAGAGAAGCACACTCACAGGAACGAACAACCGGCTCAATATCATGGTTAGCCTGTTCTATGGCGATTTACCACCTGGGTGCAGTTTTTTAGCCCAGTAATGCTTTTCACAGAGAAGAACTTTCCTGTAGTATATCAGTCTGATCCCGCCTATTACGGTCAGTCCAGCGCCGAAATACCAGGCAATTCCTCTCTGAACAAGGAACACGGCAACCCCAGACGATAGTTTCGGCCTTCATTGGGCCTCGTCAGTGAGGTGTAGCTATATTCCTCTAAGCACACTGAGCAAGGAGTCCACGTCTGGTTGCCCCTTTTTCCCATAGGGAGACTAAATACACACAGAGAAAAGTGCACTCACAGGAACGAACAACCGTCTCAATACCATTGTTATCCTGTTCTATGGCGATTTACCACCTAGGTGCAGCTTCTTTTAGCCCAGTAATGCTTTTCACAGAGTAGAACTTTCTTGTAGTATATCAGTCTGATCCCGTCTATTACAGTCAGTCCAGCGCCGAAATACCAGGCAATTCCACTCTGAACAAGTAACACAGCAACCCCAGACGATCGTTTCAGCCTTCATTGGGCCTTGTATATAATATATTTTATATTTGAGGAAACTAAAACAAGAGGTCATGCAGTGAGTTATATGCCAGTTTGCAGTATTTTACAGCAAATTTTAAAGCATAAATTGACATCAAACTGCTGGGAAACACGCTGCATCATTGATCTGTGAGTGCGCACCACTTCTCTCAGTGTGTGATAATACCAAAGCTCCAAGATGGCAGCACCCAGTGTCAAGAGGCAGAACTTCAGCACCTGGCATCTTTAGAGCTTGTGATTTTAAGACTATCAACCCTAGACTACTGTGTGTTTAATGCCCTCAAAGGGGGGTTGTATGAGCCCAGTTGGCTTGATCACATTTTCTAAATTCACGAGTTTGATAGCAGAGAGAAATGTAAATGTTTATGCTCGTTAGAAGTCCTTGAGTTGGGCAACCCTATTTTACAGCATTAAAGGGACACTCGAGTCAAAGTTAAACTTTCATGATTCATATAGAGCATGCGATTTTAAACAACTTTCCAATTTACTTCCATAAACAAAATGTGCACAGTCTTTTTATATTTACACTTTTTGAGTCACCAGCTCCTACTGAGCATGTGCAAGTTTTGACAGAATATACATATATGCATTTGTGATTGGCTGAGGGCTGTCACATGATGCAGTGGGAGTTGAAATAGACATAACTGAAAATTGCCAGACAAAAAATCTACTACTCATTTGAAGTTAAGACCAAGGGCTATGGCATTGTATTTTTATTATGCATTTGTTAACTATGCAAATCTTCTGTATTTACTGGTCTTTTAATAGGGTGTCCCATAGAAACAAAACTGATAAAGTATAAGGAGACTTAAGACTCTTAATCGTATGAATGATTATTATAATCTTATATCTAGAGATCAATTATGTTTACTCTGAGTTGTGTTTGACAACAAAAGGATCATGAATAACAATATTCTGTGTTTTTAGGGACTGGGACCAACATGAGGCTGACATGTTACAGAATGCTCCTGTGTACGTCAATTCCTAGACATATTTACAGGCCTTCCACACATTGCTTTAAAGGCTCATGTGACTATAACTCTCAAGAATATGATCTCAAACAGTTGCCATTGGTCATGAACACCAGATGTTTATATACTAACAAGTCAATACATTTTTGTCAGAGAAACTGGAGGTCCAGAGTGTACCATAGTCCACCTTACAAAATTCATGAATGGAAACGATCACTTAGCTTTTCTGCTGCTGGTATAGTGAATTCAATGCCAAAAAATGTCCAGCCTTACCTGAGGTTAATGAGACTGGATAAACCAATAGGTAAGATGGATTCCATAACTTATTATTTATTTAGTATACAGTTATCTAAATTTACACTTCTTTACAATGCACTTTGCCTTAAAGGGACAGTCTAGGCCAAAATAATCTTTCATGATTCAGATAGAGCATGTCATTTTAAACAATTTTCCAATTTACTTTTATCACCAATTTTGCTTTGTTCTCTTGGTATTCTTAGTTGAAAGCTTAACCTAGGAGGTTCATATGCTAATTTCTTAGACCTTGAAGCCCACCTCTTTTCAGATTGCATTTTAACAGTTTTTCACCACTAGAGGGTGTTAGTTCACGTATTTCATATAGATAACACTGTGCTAGTGCATGTGAAGTTATCTGGGAGCAGGCACTGATTGGCTAGATTGCAAGTCTGTCAAAAGAACTGAAAAAAGGGGCAGTTTGCAGAGACTTAGATACAAGATAATCACAGAGGTTAAAAGTATATTATTATAACTGTGTTGTTTATGCAAAACTGGGGAATTGGTAATAAAGGGATTATCTATCTTTTAAAACAATAAAAATTCTGGTGTAGACTGTCCCTTTAAAGGAACAAAGACCTGTGTCACTGTTAGAGTATGACAGATAAAAGCTACTTTTTGTTTAAAGTGAATGTCAACTTTCAAGAATGAGTGCCTGGTTTTTAAAAATACTATTAAAAACAAGGGCACTTTCATTCATGAAAGTTTATATTTCACCGGTTTTGTTAAAATACTTACCTTTTCTTCTTGAAGCCGGAGAAGCGATTCTCCCTCCTGCTGCTCGTCACTTCATATGTCAACAATGGCGAATACGGAATCCTCCAATCACGGCTTCCCCCCCCAGGGGAATCTTTGCCTGAGGCAACGCTGTGATTGGAGGAAGCCAAATTCATCATTGCTGACGTATGAAGTGACGAGCGGCAGGAGGGGAAATCTCTTCTCCAGCTTCAAGAAGGAAAGGTAAGTATTTTAACAAAACGGGTGAAATTTAAAATTTCATAAATGAAAGCGCCCCTGTTTTTAATGGTATTTTTAAAAACTGGACACTCATTCTTGAAAGTTGACATTCACATGAACTTCCACGGCCAGCACCTGGAGACAACTTTTGTTCACTCCAGTAGAACTACTTTGCTATAACAAAACAGGGAATATTGTACAGTCACACACATCTGCATTAGCTGTTTTGCAAGTGTGTTTGCTAAGTGTTGCAGTTGTAATTGTTTTCCATGTTGCTAGCAGTTCGTATTTGATGTGCAACATATTGTGTCCTGGACAGCTATAGATGTTAATGACATAAACACTCATTGACGAAATTGTGGGAAATATTGGTTTTAGTGATAATGAATTTCGAACATGATCTCACCCCAGCAACTTGACATGCATCTATAAATCTAGCCCATTGTGTAGGTTTAAAGGGACATGAAACAAACAATTGTCTTTCATGATTCAGACAGAGCATATACGGTAATTTCCAATTTAATTACGTTATCAAATTTGCTTTATTTTCTCTGTATCTTTTTTTTTAAGAAGCTGCAATGCACTACTGGTAGCTAGCTGAACACATCGGGTGAGCACATGACAAGAGGCATATATTTTCAGCCACCATTCACCAGCTAGCTCATATGAGTGTAATGCTGCTCCTGAGTCTGCCTTGAGATGCTTTTCAGCAAAGGATACCAAGGAAACAAAGAAGATTAGAAGAAGGAAGTAAACTTAACAGTTGTTTAAAATCACATGCTTTGTCTGAATCACACAAAAATAATTATAACTTTTCTGTCCCTTTTAAAGGGGTATGAACCCCCCCCCAAAAAAAAAATATTTTGTGATTCAGACAGAACATACCATTTTAAAAAAAAGTTTAAATTTTATGTCTATTATCAAATTTGCTTTGTTCCCATGATATTCTGTGTTGAAGAGATACCTAGGTAGGCATCTGAAGCACTATATGGCAGGAAATAGTGCTGCTATCTAGTGCTCTTGCAAATAGAAAACATTCTTGCAAAACTACTGCCACATAGTGCTCCAGAAAAGGACCGGCTCCTAAGCATAGGTCCTTGCTTTTCAACAAAAAATACCAAGAGAACGAAGAAAAAAATTATAATAGAAGTAAATAAGAAAGTTGTTGGGTTTTCTCTTGCAAGGTGTATCCAGTCCACGGCTTCATCCTTTACTTGTGGGATATTCTCATTCCCTACAGGAAGTGGCAAAGAGAGCACACAGCAGAGCTGTCCATATAGCTCCCCCTCTAGCTCCACCCCCCAGTCATTCTCTTTGCCGGCTCTAAGCACTAGGGTCTCTCTACGGGAGGGTAAAGTGAATGTGGTGTTAGAATTGTAGTTTTATATCTTCAATCAAGAGTTTATTTTTAAATGGTACCGGTTTGTACTATTTACTCTCTAGCAGAAAAGTGATGAAGAATTCTGCTGAGAGGAAAATGATTTTAGCATGTTGTAACTAAAATCTACTGCTGTTCCCACACAGGACTGAGGATTACCAGAAAACTTCAGTTGGGGGGAACAGTTTGCAGGCTTGACTGCAATGAGGTATGTTCAGTCATTTATTTCTAGACAAGACTGAGATAATGCTAGAAGACTGACAAGATCCCCATGTGGGGAGGGTAAGCTATGTTCTGAGACTTAGTATAGAATTGAATGCTAACATGACAGGGCTAAATAGGCTGGTTGACACTAATGCTGGGCAATCGATTATTTATTTAAGAAACACTCGTTGGAGACACCTTTTTAAGCACTTTGGAGTGTTTTACTGGGGTTATTATCCACATGGCATAAATTTAGTCACTTAGAAGTGATTTTGGTAGGCCTCACAACTTTGGAGTGGGAGGGGCCTAATTTCGCGCCTCAGATGCGCAGTTAGAATTGAAAGTCTGTTTCATGCTGCTTCACATGGAGGGTCCAGCTGCTGATTGAGGGCCTAGAAGAAGCCTTATTTCCCCAAAACTGATCCGTAAGGGCAGGTAGGGCCACAGCAGTAAGCTGTGGCAAGGTACTGTAGTTAATTAACCGGTTGTTGGCTTTAGGCTTCTCCGGTTTGGGCATTAAGGGGTTAATCGTTCTGAAACTTGATGTGCAATCATATTAAAGCCTTAGGTACATACTGTGAAAATTTCAAAAGGATTGGCATTTTCACTGTTTTGTAAAATTGTGTGCTCTTTTTATTTCTTAAAAGCACAGTAACGTTTTTTTCAAATTGTGTTTTTTATTTGATTAAAGTGTTTTCCAAGCCTGCTTGTGTATAATACTAGTCTGTTAAACATGTCTGACACTAAGGAAAATCCTTGTTCAATGTGTTTAGAATCCATGGTGGAACCCCCTCTCAGAATGTGTCAATTGCACTAATATGTCTATACACTTTAAAGATCATATTGTTGCACTAGTGTGGCCCTAGATGATTCTCAGACTGAAGGTAATGAGGATAGTCCGCCTGCCTCTCCCCATGTGTCACAACCAGTTACGCCCACTCAAGCGATGCCTAGTACCTCTAGTGCGCCTGCCCCTATTACATTGCAACAACTAGTGACAGTCATGGATAATTCCCTTGCGGCCTTTCTATCCAAACTGCCAGTTTTTCCTGCAAAGCGCAATAGCTCTGTTTTAAGAACAGATTATGAGCAGTCTGAAGCTTTGGTAGCCTTATCTGATGTACCCTCACAACACTCCGAAGTGGGGGTGAGGGATTTGATGTCTGAGGGAGAAATGTCCGACTCAGGAAAGGTTTCTCATCAGGCAGAGTCAGATTCATTAGCGTTTAAATTTAAACTGGAACACCTCCGCGTATTGCTCAGGGAGGTATTAGCCACTCTGGATGATTGTGATCCTATGGTGGTCCCAGAGAAATTGTGTAAAATGGACAAGTATCTAGAGGTCCCTGTATACACTGATGCGTTTCCGATCCCTAAAAGGGTTGCGGATATTGTTACTAGGGAGTGGGATAGACCAGGTGTCCCTTTTGTCCCCCCCCCCCCTATTTTTAAGAAAATGTTCCCCATAACTGACCCCAGGCGGGACTCGTGGCAGACGGTCCCTAAGGTAGAGGGGGCTGTTTCTTCACTTACTAAGCGCACAACCATACCAATTGAAGACAGTTGTGCTTTTAAAGATCCTATGGATAAAAAATTAGGTTTACTTAAGAAATTTTTTGTTCAACAAGGTTTCCTTCTCCAACCTATTGCCTGCATTATTCCTGTAACTGCTGCAGCGGCTTTCTGGTTTGAGGCGCTGGAGGAGTCGCTCCAGGCGGAGACCTCATATGACGAAATTATGGATAGAATTAAGGCTCTAAAGCTAGCTAATTCTTTTATCACAGACGCCGCCTTGCAATTAGCTAAGTTAGCGGCAAAAAATTCAGGTTTCGCCATTATAGCGCGCAGAGCGCTTTGGCTCAAGTCATGGTCGGCCGATTTGTCGTCAAAATCCAAATTATTAAATATCCCTTTCAAGGGAAAGACCCTTTTCGGGCCAGAATTGAAAGAGATTATTTCAGAAATCACCGGGGGAAAGGGCCATTCTCTCCCTCAGGACAAGCACTATAAGGCTAGAAACAAAGCTAATTTTCGTTCCTTTCGTAACTTCAGGAGCGGTCCGGCTTCAGCCTCTACAGCTGCAAAGCAAGAGGGTAACGCTTCACAGCCCAAGGCAACCTGGAAGCCTTACCAGGGCTGGAACAAGGGTAAACAGGCCAAAAAGCCTGCAGCTGCTACCAAGACAGCATGAAGGAGTAGCCCCCAATCCGGGACCGGATCTAGTAGGGGGCAGACTCTCTCTTTTCGCTCAGGCCTGGGCAAGAGATGTTCACGATCCCTGGGCATTAGAGATTGTTTTCCAGGGATATCTTCTAGAATTCAAGGACTCCCCTCCAAGGGGAAGGTTCCACATTTCTCGTCTGTCTACAGACCAGACAAAGAAAGAGGCGTTCTTACGCTGTGTAGAAGATCTACATACGATGGGAGTGATATACCCAGTTCCAATTGCAGATCAAGGTCTGGGTTTTTACTCAAACCTGTTTGTGGTTCCCAAAAAAGAAGGAACTTTCAGACCAATCCTGGATCTAAAAATTCTAAACAGATTCCTCAGAGTCCCATCATTCAAGATGGAGACCATTCGGACAATCTTACCTATGATCCAGGAAGGTCAATATATGACTACCGTGGATCTAAAGGATGCGTACCTGCATATCCCTATCCACAAAGATCATCATCAGTTCCTCAGGTTCGCTTTCCTAGACAAGCATTACCAGTTCGTGGCTCTTCCATTCGGTTTAGCCACTGCTCCCAGAATTTTCACAAAGGTGCTAGGGTCCCTTCTGGCGGTTCTAAGACCGCGGGGCATAGCAGTGGCGCCTTATTTGGACGTCATCTTAATTCAGGCGCCGTCCTTTCACAGAGCCAAGACTCACACAGAGATTGTATTGGCCTTTCTGAGGTCTCACGGGTGGAAGGTGAACGTCAAAAAGAGTTCTCTGTCCCCACTCACAAGGGTTCCCTTCCTAGGAACACTAATAGATTCAGTAGAAATGAAAATATTTCTGACGGAGGTCAGAAAGTTGAAACTTTTAACTACTTGCCGAGTTCTTCATTCCATTCCTCGGCCATCTGTAGCTCAGTGCATGGAGGCAATCGGATTGATGGTAGTGGCAATGGACATAGTCCCTTTTGCTCGGATACACCTCAGACCACTGCAACTATGCATGCTCAAACAGTGGAATGGGGATTATGCAGATTTGTCTCCTCAAATTCAGAGATTCAAGAGAGATTCTCTTCTCTGGTGGTTGTCTCAGGACCACCTGTCTCAGGGAATATGTTTCCGCAGGCCAGAGTGGGTCATTGTAACGACCGACGCCAGTCTGTTAGGCTGGGGTGCAGTCTGGGACTCCCTGAAAGCTCAGGGCTTATGGTCTCGGGAAGAAACGCTTCTCCCGATAAACAATCTGGAACTGAGGGCGATATTCAACACTCTTCAGGCATGGCCTCAACTAGCTGCGGCCAAATTAATCAGATTTCAGTCGGACAACATCACGACTGTAGCTTACGTCAATCATCAGGGGGGAACAAAGAGTTCCCTAGCGATGACGGAAGTAACCAAAATAATCAGGTGGGCGGAGGATCACTGCTGCCATCTCTCAGCAATTCACATCCCAGGAGTAGACAACTGGGAGGCGGATTTTCTAAGTCGTCAGACTTTTCACCTGGGGGAGTGGGAACTCCACCCGGAGGTATTTGCCCAGCTGACTCAGCTATGGGGCACTCCAAAATTGGATCTGATGGCGTCCCGTCAGAACGCCAAACTTCCTCTCTACGGGTCCAGGTCCCGGGACCCCAAGGCGGTATTGATAAATGCTCTACCAGCGCCTTGGTCCTTCAATCTGGCTTATGTTTTTCCACTGTTTCCTCTCCTCCCGCGTCTGGTCGCCAGAATCAAGCAGGAGAAGGCTTCTGTGATTCTTGGTATGCAGACCTAGTGGACATGTCATCTGTCCCACCATGGACACTGCCAATGAGGCAGGATCTTCTAATACAGGGTCCGTTCAAGCATCCAAATCTAGTTTCTCTACGTCTGACTGCTTGGAGATTGAACGCTTAATTCTATCAAAGCGTGGGTTCTCTGAGTCAGTTATAGATACTCTGATTCAGGCTAGAAAGCCTGTCACCAGGAAAATCTACCATAAGATATGACGGAAATATCTTTGTTGGTGTGAATCCAAGGGCTACTCATGGAGTAAGATTAGGATTCCCAGGATATTGTCCTTTCTCCAAGAAGAATTGGAGAAAGTTTTGTCAGCTAGTTCCTTAAAAGGACAAATATCCGCTCTGTCTATCCTTTTACACAAGCGTCTGGCAGAGCTACCAGACGTTCAAGCGTATGCTCAGGCTTTAGTCAGAATCAAGCCTGTCTATAAACCTGTGGCTCCGCCATGGAGTCTAAATCTAGTCCTTTCAGTTCTTCAAGGGATTCCGTTTGAACCTTTACATTCCATAGATATTAAGTTGTTATCTTGGAAAGTGTTGTTTTTAGTAGCTATCTCTTCTGCTCGAAGAGTTTCAGAATTATCTGCCTTACAGTGTGATTCACCTTACCTGGTGTTCCACGCAGATAAGGTAGTTTTGCGTACCAAGCCTGGTTTTCTTCCTAAAGTTGTTTCTAACAAGAATATTAACCAGGAAATAGTTGTTCCTTCTCTGTGTCCTAATCCTTCTTCGAAGAAGGAACGTCTGTTACACAATCTTGATGTAGTTCGTGCTTTAAAGTTCTATTTACAAGCAACTAAGGATTTCAGACAAACATCTTCCTTGTTTGTTATCTATTCTGGTAAGAGGAGAGGTCAGAAAGCGACTGATACCTCTCTTTCCTTTTGGCTGAAAAGCATCATCCGTTTGGCCTATGAGACTGCTGGCCAGCAGCCTCCTGAAAGAATTACTGCTCATTCTACCAGAGCAGTGGCTTCCACATGGGCTTTCAAAAATGAGGCTTCTGTTGAACAGATTTGTAAGGCAGCGACTTGGTCTTCACTGCATACTTTTGCAAAATTTTACAAATTCAATACTTTTGCTTCTTCGGAGGCTATTTTTGGGAGAAAGGTTTTGCAAGCAGTGGTGCCTTCTGTTTAAGGTACCTGTCTTGTTCCCTCCCTTCATCCATGTCCTAAAGCTTTGGTATTGGTATCCCACAAGTAAAGGATGAAGCCGAGGACTGGATAAACCTTGCAAGAGAAAACAGAATTTATGCTTACCTGATAAATTACTTTCTCTTGCGGTGTATCCAGTCCACGGCCCGCCTTGGCATTTAAGTCAGGTAAAAATGTTTTTGTTTAAACTACAGTCACCACTGCACCCTATGGTTTCTCCTTTTTCTTCCTAACCTTTGGTCGAATGACTGGGGGGTGGAGCTAGAGGGGGAGCTATATGGACAGCTCTGCTGTGTGCTCTCTTTGCCACTTCCTGTAGGGAATGAGAATATCCCACAAGTAAAGGATGAAGCCGTGGACTGGATACACCGCAAGAGAAAGTAATTTATCAGGTAAGCATAAATTCTGTTTTTTATCCCCTTTATTTAAACCTCAGAATAGCCCACACATTCCCTATTTTGTCTATGTATCCCTACTACTTATTACTAAGGCTTTATACATGAAGATGAAGTTATTAGTAATAAGATCTGCCATGTTATAGGGTGGTGTAGTAATTGTCAGTGAATCTAATTCTGTAGTATGTGAAATGCAAAAACTGAGCTTGTTTGTGTTGCAGGCACCTGGCTGCTGTACTTACCATGTACCTGGAGTATTGCCCTTGCTGCTGTACCCGGCAATCTCCCAGACCTATCATTGCTGGCCTTATTTGGTACTGGTGCTGTTCTAATGCGAGGGGCTGGCTGTACTATCAATGACATGTGGGACAGAGACTTTGACAGAAAGGTATGTTTTGTACAGGTTTTTATAATAAGGAGATGTGACTAACATATTATATACTAAACAATATCTATTGCACCTGGCAAGTAAATTACTGCATGATTTTTTTTCTTCATTAAGCAATTTGAGATTGTATTATGAATTGCTTAACTATAAGTAGTAAAAAAAATATATCACAATATACTTTCATTATTTATTTTGATCCCTTTTCCTGTAATTTAACTTGGGGAAAGGTGAGCTTTAAACTTCCTGTAAGAATTGGAACTGCAGACTTTAGAAGCCTATCACTGCTATATTCTACACACCCATTGTTTGCCCAGTCTATTAGGTCTCTATTAGGCCACAATGCAGCTCCATATTGTGTTTCAAGGCCACACCCCTTCCACTGGCATACATGATATATATGACATAATTCATTATTCTTTTACAGTTAGTACTCTCGCTATTTTTATTGGTTTCATCTTCATTATGTCACTGGCCATATTCGATGCCATCACCAGTGATAGTAATATCAAAATTACTGCCATCAAACTAAGCAATGATAATGCAGTAAAACATAACTAATGTGATGAATTATGTCAAATGTTATCATCATTTTAATAAACATATCACTGCCCTCTCCACCCATTACAAACATTCCAGAAAATTACTCTAGTATTGATCCAGCCCTGCATACATTGCAAATAACTACTTTGCTAAAACAATGCATTCAAACACACCTAGTTAGGTTCACAACATCTTTACTGCTACTTGACACCATGAATATTGTTTTCTGTATAGGTAGAAAGAACTGCTAGTCGCCCCATTGCATCAGGGGACATCTCTCAGTTTCAGTCATTGGTGTTTCTTGGTGGACAGCTAAGTTTGGCTTTGTGTGTCCTATTGTGTCTGAATTATTATAGGTAAGCTGTGTTTCACTTAATTGTGTTACAGTAATGTGGTTATAACATATTAATATTAAACGGGAAAAAAATCATTCTTGGTTTCAGTTGTCTTTTGATTGGAAGTTTGAGATTAAAGATCTGAGCTCTGCCTGAAAGCACAACTAGCTAAATGACTAAAACACCTTACGACTTGTAGATAATTCACAATTTAACTGGACACTGTACTCTAAATTTATCTCCCTTTTAATTTGACCCAATTATCCTGCTGGAGTGTATTCAATTGTTTACAAAAATCTCTTTTCTCTTCATTTTGGCATTTTAAATAGTATTAGGCTTCGGTATACAAACAGTATATGACCAGTGCAACTGACAGCCAGAGCTTTCATTTTACGCCAGCCAGGCCTATCACTGTGTATCAGCAGTGGGTCTCCCTTAAGATGAACTCTATGGCTGGCAGATGTACTGTTCATATGTTTTCTAGGGAAAAAAAATATACAGACCGCACAGTACTCATCAAGCTAAATGTTTAATATTGTTTTTTTCCTTAGTATTGCCCTGGGAGCAGCCTCCTTGTCCCTGGTAGTCACCTATCCACTGATGAAGAGGGTAACCTATTGGCCACAACTTGTTTTAGGTAATATCTGGTTATAAAAAAAGTCTTAGCTAGTTTTTCTTGTGAAAAAATATTTAATTATTTTGAAATAATTAGTAAAATTCTGTAAAAACAATACTAATATGAAAATTGCAAATAAAAATCATTGTTTTTTGATGTTTTTCCTTTTAGCCCAACCTACATATTTTTTGTTTTGTCCTATTGATTCATATAAAAAGAATAGATATTGCACTATTTTTGTGCAATAATAAGACTTGAATCAAAATTTCTGTGTGAAACTGGAGAACATACTGTAGTGTATTCTTCATTAAACCATGTTTAAAGGGGCAGTCAAATCCAAAATTGTTATCGTTTAAAAAGATAGACAATCCCTGAATCCCATTATTGCTCATTCCCCAGTTTTGCATAACCAACATGGTTATATTTAATATACTTTTTTTTTTTTTATAAAGAGCTTTATTGAATAACAGATATACAAGCATGATAAAGCCATACAATACTTCTGAAAGATACAACAGAAAATCAATTCTTGTTTGTGGCTAAAGAAATCATACACATCATTTTGATATGTACCCCCGTCCCCAGGACAAAGCTGGACACGTGAGTTTACAAGCATATTGTTTTAAACATTTTTGAGACAATAAACAATGTATTAAATAACCTGCTTAGGGGGAAAGGGTAGTTGGGGTAGGTCAATAGCAGAAGGAAGTGGAAAGAGAAGTGTCGAAAGAGGAGAGAAGAGAGAAAGAGGTGGAGAAAGAGGGGGGAGAAGAGAAAGAGAAAAAAAAATAAAAAAAAAATTCCCTTTTTTCTCAGTCACATAGCGACCGCTCAAGCTGCGGATCGGGCTTTATATTGTGCCCCGCCAAATTGCTAGCATAAGTTCGAATTTATCTAGTGTGTGGTTTTTGAGATAGTGGTATCTCTCAAGGGTCAGTAACTCCTCTACCTGAAGGTTCCACTCGTTTAGAGTAGGTATTGAGCGAGTTTTCCACTTTCTTGGGATCAACTTTTAAGCACCGGTAAGCATAATTAGCAACAACGCCAGGTGTACCTGGCTAGCCATTTTGGGCAAACTAAGAAAAAGCAGGGTCTCTGGGCTTGCTGGGATGTGGGTGTGTAGGATCCTAGACATTTCCTGTACGACATCGTTCCAGAAAGACGTCAAAGCGGGGCATGACCACCAAATGTGCAGCAGGGAGCCATGTTCTCCACAGCCCCTCCAGCACATTGGGCTAACTGTTGGGAAGAATCTATGTAGTCTGACGGGCGTCAAGTACCATCTGCTAAAGAGTTTAATGTGGGATTCTTGTATGGTAGATGACACAGATGATTTTTTTTTAGTTTAAACGCTTTTAGCCAATGTTCTGTATTAATGTCTGACCCTAGATCCTCTTTCCATCAATTAGTGTAAGTCGGAAGTGAGTCTGAACCCTGCAAGGTCACTATCTTGTATATGAGGGAGATTAAGTGTCCCGGAAGAGTTTCCCTAACACACAGGTTCTCAAAAGTGGTGAGAGATCTGCCTAGTTCTCGTTTGCGCTTGTGATTGGTGATAAAGTGTATTAACTGGTTGTAGTGCATCCATGAGGAAAAAATATTGGGTTGAAATTCCCTTAGGGATTCTTGTGATTTAATCTGTCCTGAGTCTACCACTCCGAGGACTGAGCCCTCCCTGATTCTGTAGGGTATGATTCTATGGAATCCTAGTCTGTGATACGGAATCTCCGTGTTTTCGATTATTGGTGTTAAAGGAGAGAGGTGCGTGGAGATATCGGTGGAAGTCATAATAGTAGAGTCCCAGTTACTAAACGCCTCTTCAAATAGGTGATATCTGTTAATTATCTTAGGGCGCTGCGCAGGGGGGAGCCATGCCAAAGTGCCAACATTGTTAACCTTGAGAATTTGTCTGTCCAAGCCCACCCATGCTTTATATTTAGGATTATTAGCCCATTCAACTACCCTCTGCAGGCCTATAGCTCTTTTATATTTAGAGATATCTGGTAGTCCTAGACCTCCTCTGTCCCTTGGTAAGTACATAGTGCGTTTGGGTACCCTGGGTTTGGTGTTGCCCCATGTGTATTGCTCGATGAGTTTCTGTATTTGGGCAATATAGCCCTTTGGTAATGTTATGGGAAGTGTTTGGAACAAGTACAACAAGCGGGGCAAAACGTTCATCTTGATGACGCCCGCTCTGCCCAGCCAAGAGATATATTTACTCTTCCAGGAGGACAGGTCAGCAGCAATCTCATTTTTAAGGGGAACATAATTATATTTAAAAAGATCCGCTGGGTCGGGAGTTAAGAAAATGCCTAAATATTTCAATTTCTTAGTAGCTATAGAAATTTGATGTTCGTGTTGTAAGTTCTGTACTGCTTTCGGGCATGAATTGATGTTAAGGAGCTCCGACTTGCTCAAATTAAGAGAGAAGTCAGAGACCCTTCCGTATTCCTTCAATACCGCCAATAGATTGGGAAGCGAATTTGATACGTTAGTCAGAGTATACAAAACATCGTCGGCATAAAGCGCCAGTTTATGTTCTGTGTCCCCCACTCTTATTCCGTTTATACGCTGATTTGTTCTCACTTTGTGAGCGAGAACCTCGATGGTCAGGGCAAACAGGAGTGGGGAGAGAGGGCAGCCCTGTCTAGTGCCGTTCTTTATATCAAATGGGTCCGATAGGGTGTTGTTGACTCTGATCCTGGTATTAGGATTGGAATAAAGGGCTATAACATAATTTAAGAAAACTTGGCCAAATCCCATCTTTTCTAGTACCCGACGCAGAAAGACCCAGTTCACCCTATCGAAGGCTTTCTCTGCGTCGGTGGAGAAAAGCACCATAGGAGTCCCTGAGACCCTAGCATGATTGATCAGCTGAGTCACTTTGATAGTGTTATCCCTGGCTTCACGCCCAGGGACAAATCCCACCTGGTCGTTATAGACCAGCTGTGGTAGATATTTATTAAGTCTGGATGCTAGAATCTTCGCCAGCAGTTTCATATCTGAATTAATCAAAGATATGGGGCGAAAATGACCTGGGGTATCAGCTGCCTTGCCTGGCTTGGGGATGACAGTGATATGTGCCTCCAAAAGGACTCGTGATAGAGAAGGGTGTTCTCTTAGACTGTTAAATAACTGGAGGATCGGTCCGGCCAAAATCTCTTTAAACTTCTTATAGTAGGCCATGGTGAAACCATCGGGCCCTGGGCTCTTACCTCCTGGTGAGTTTTTAATGGCTTCAGCCAATTCCTCCATTGTAATGGGAGAGTCTAGAAAATCAGACTCTTCCTTTGATAGGGAAGGTAGGTCTATGTTGCTAAGATAAGAGTCAACATTGGCTTCGTGCTGTAAGTCATTAGCTGTTTTACTTGGCCCACCTGGTGTGTCATGAATGTTGTATAAGGAGTGGTAGTATTTATAGAACTCGTTTGTAATCTGTTCACTGCTGCGCAACTCCCTACCCTCAGATGATTTAAGGGAGTGGATATGTGAGCGAAGTTGCCGCTTTTTAAGAGTTCTAGCTAGGATTCTACTGGGTTTATCACCCCCTTCATAATAATACTGTCTCAACTGTAAAGCTTTCTTTTGGTGTGACTGTGTTAAGTGTCTGTGAAAATCAGTTCTAGCTTTCTTTAGGTCATTTAGTGTGGACAAGCAAGATGGATTAGTCTTGTGTTTTGCTTCTAGCGTCGCGATCTGTGTCTGAATGCTAATATATTTGGTCCTATATTGTTTGTTGATAAAGGCTTTATGCCTGATCAGGGATCCTCTAATCACGCTTTTATGGGCTTCCCATATAGTCTCGTGAGTAGAGTCCGGATGGGTATTAAACTCGAAAATATTCTTTAAGCGTTTTAATAATGTCATTAAAAACAAGGGGGTCGTCAAGAATCGAGTCATCTAATTTCCATGTATTGTGTGTGATGGGAATGTCAGGCCAAAGGATGGAACATGAGACAGGGGCGTGGTCAGACCAGGTTATGTGATCAATTAAGCAGCTGTGGGTAAGTGACAAACCGCAAGAGTCAGTGTATATGTAGTCCAGTCTGGAGTAACTATTATGAGGTATAGAGTAGAAAGAAAAATCTCTGGCCGTCGGGTGTAGCGTGCGCCATATGTCATGTAGTTTTAAGTTAGCCATTATCTCGTTCACCTGGTTGAATGTCGAGTTGGGAGTGCACGAGAGTCCTTTAGAGGTGTCAACTAGAGGATCAACGACTAAATTAAAGTCACCCGCCATGTATGTGATCCCTTTTGAGTGTTCCATAACTATATCTGAGATATGTTTGAAAAATACCTCCTGCCCGTGATTGGGTGAGAATATAGAAACCAATGTAATGTAATGTCCGAAAAGAGTGCCCACAAGGATCAGGAAGCGTCCATTAGGATCTTTTTCTATATGCGTTAGAAGGAAGGGGACTGATTTGTGAAAGACTATACCTACACCCCCTCTTTTAGTTTGGCCTGATGCGAAATATGCTAGAGGATATCTTGAGTTATTCCATTTCGGTTCTTTACCTTTCTTAAAGTGTGTTTCCTGTAGTATGATTATTTGGCTCTGAGATTTTTGTAGTTCCCTGAAAGCTATAGAACGTTTGCCCGGGTCATTCAGGCCTTATGCGTTAATAGTTGTGATATTTATGGAATGGTCTCCAAATTTCTTAGACTTATACTGTTGTGACATGTTGATCGCTATGTGGAAAAAAAAAAAAAAAAGAAAAAGGGGAAAAAGTGAGGGAGATCGAGTTGAAAAGTTAGGAAAATAGAGGGGTAGGGAAAGTAAGAAAATACCTGGTGCAAGGATGGGATCTAGAAAACCTTTATAAGGTTAAATTAGAAGTGGTAGGCCAGAGATCCCAAAGTTTCCTCAGGTAAATCTTAGAACAATCAAAAAGTGTGAACAAAGGGTAAAAGCCCCTTAACTGACGTAAGTTATATATAACTTATAGGAAAAAAGCAACATTCTTTGAATAACATATATAAACATTATTTTTAACCAGCCTTCATTATAACATAAAAAACTGTGTAGTACCAGCCTGTTAATATCGTGTTTTTACTCTCCCCCATGATTCCATGTGTGTGCGAGTTGTTTAACAAGTGGTGGAATAAGGCCCCGGGGTGCACTATATGTGAAAGATGGGTATACAGGACGTGACCCTAGTTAAGCTATGCTTGCCACACGTGTATATGTAAATAATAGGTGCTCTAAGTGACTGTCTCTTGTAGCAGGTATAGTCCTAAAGCTTGAGAAGGATTGAGTGTTGAGCCTTAAACAACTAGTAGGTTAACAAACAAAATGACCTCTTCCCCTGTGCATAGTAAACTATATAAGGGCATGTTTGTGCCACGTCTGTAGACTGTAAATTCTCGGGGGGGAGATACTAGGTCTAGGGCCTATGATATTAAACACCTTAGGGTAGAATATATGGCATCCCGGGAGCAACAGCTGTTTACATCATGCAGCTACAAGGGATACATAATGCTCCCTATAGTTAAATTATACCTCTAGTGTCCCAAGGTCCTATCTAGTTAACGCAACCCACTATACTCTTGTCAATATTGAACCAGTGCATAAACCCAGATGTCTCTTTTAGGTACATGACTAATAGGCCCTGTAGGTGCATACAAAGTAATACAGAGGTCAGATTTGACAATGCAAGACATGGGAAAAACATAATTAAAAATATTAATAGGCACAAAAGTCTCTGAGAGAAAAAATTACAGTTCTGGATCAAGAGGCATAGCATACCCCACCGAAACCCCGGCATGATGTTCCTGTGTTGCTCGTGCTGATGGACGTGAGTCATTCCTAGCAATATCATCTGTGGGGGCGATTGGGATCGCCAAGCTTTCGAGAAAGTCCCTGTGATCCATTCCTGGCCTAAAAATTGAGGTCTTGTTGTTATTGGTGGCTATTATAGAAACCGGGAAGCCCCATCTGTAAGGGACCCCACGACCTCTGAGGGCTGATGTAATGTGACCTAAGTCTCTCCGTTTCTGTAAGGTCATGGGAGAGAGGTCAGAGAAAACCTGTATCTCCTCGCCTCCGTGGGTGATCGGGTGTTTCTTTCTGGCGCCTTGTAGTATTTCCTCTTTATCTTTGTAATTTAAGAATCTGACAATTATATCCCTCGGAGGGGCTTTGTTAGGTGGTTTGGGTCTAAGAGCCCTATGTGCTCTCTCAATAGGGATCTCGGGGGATGTAGGTGTATCTTTGATAATACGGAATAAAGCTTGTAAGTATCCCTCTATGTTTTGGGGGGAGACGGCCTCTGTTACTCCACAGAAGCGTAAGTTGTTCCTACGCCCCCTGTTGTCCATGTCTTCAATTTTGTCATTGAGGAACTGCAAGTTATCCGTGTGATTTTGTATGTCAGAGGCGTTTTGGCGGATCAGGGTTAAATGGTCATGCGAGGTTTTCTCAGTTTTGATAACCCTAGCTTCAAGAGCCGAGAAATCTTTTCTTAAGTCTCCAAATAGACTTCTCATCTCGTTTAATACGCCTTAAATGTCGTCCTTGGACGATAGGTTATGGATATCACTTTTAGTTATACACTCTGAGTGGTTGGTGTTAGTATGTGGGGTAGAAGCACTGCTGTTATCTTGAGATGGCTCCATTTCGTTCCCACTGAGGTCACTAGTTGTGTCAATAGGTCTGAGATAATGACTCATAGATTTAGTTGAGCTTATCTTGTCTGTTTTGTTCGCCCGTTTGCCAGGCATGCCCGCTGAGTTGTAATAAAGTGTAAAGTCAAATAGTTGGTGTTATGACTCCAATATACATATATTATAAGTTGTTAGAGGGATATAGTGTGGTAATAAACACCCAGGTTGTATGGTGATGATTTATGACTGATTTGCAAAAGTTCTCTCTGAGGTAACAGATTGTGATATATAACTCTATATGCTTTCAATCAGAGATATAGTACAAAGTTTGAGAATGTTGTGTATCCTTATGTCTTGCAGGGTTAATGACCTGTTAGTGTGAGACCTTGTTTTGAATCACATAGACCCTCTCCCTATATATGCAAACCATGTAATAAGGTTTATTCAGTAAAAAGGAGAAAGGAAAAAATGTGACTGTCTTTGCGGTTTTTATACCTGAGTTAGTAGTGTGCAGAGGGCCTTTCCCGGGTTTAGAAACTGTGACGCAGCACTTAATATGATGCAACCGGGAACCTCCAGAGATGTCTGTTCTTTTCTCCGGAGCAAGGATTAGTTTCTGCTCGAGTCGAGGGATGAACTGGGTAGTTTCTTACCCCCTTCCTGGTGTATCCGTGGTCCGTAGTGGGTCCTTTGAAGAGGATCAGATTTTCGGCGATCCGCCACTTGCTGGGAGGACTGGCAGTAGGCCAAGTTGCGGAGTCACCCGTCGGGACTTGCCCGACTCTGCTGTGTCGAAGGGGGTTGCTGCAGAAGAGGCCAATACTGCCGGAGTGCTTGTAGGTATGGAGGTGTTGTGGAGAGCTACTCTCCGGTTCCGTGTCGGTATGTGTGAGTGGATCTAAAACCTTGTACTTTAGCGTGCTTTAGGAGTAGGAGCGGTCCACAGCAGCTTAGCGAGGGTAGTTGAATGACTTCTTTTGGAAATATGTCTCAGTGCCCAGTAACTTAGGGACAAGCAGTGCCAATATTTGAAGAGTTTCAGGCTGGTTTTAGGTGTTCAGTTGCTGTTAAGAGCTATTATGTCAGCATAGGTGGCTGGAGCTCTCCTAATGTGCGGCCATCTTCCAGCGTGGCCAAGCTCCGCCTTCCCTTAATATACTTTTTAACTCTGTGATTACCTTGTTTCTAAGCCTCTTCTGATTGCCCCCTGATCACATGACGTTTTATTTATTATCTATTGACTTGCATTTTAGCCAATTAGTGCTGTGTTGTGCACAACTCCGGGAGTGAGCACAATGTTAAAGGGACAGTCTACCATAGAATTGTTGTTTTAAAAGATAGATAATCCCTTTATTAGCCATTCCCCAGTTTTGCATAACCAACACTTATATTAATATACTTTTTACCTCTGTGATTACCTTGTATCTAGGAACCTTCTTCCATCCCCCTGATCACATAACTGTGACTGTTTATTATCTATTGTCTTGCATTTAGCATTGTTTTGTGCTAAATCTTAAATAACCCCCTGTGCCTGAACACAGTGTTATCTATATGGCCCACGTGTACTTTCTGTCTCTTTGTGTTGAAAAGAGATTTAAAAAGCCTGTGATAAGAGGCAGCCCTCAAAGGCTTAGAAATTAGCATATGAGCCTACCTATGTTTAGTTTAAACTAAGAATACCAAGAGAAAAAAGCAAATTTGATGATAAAAGTAAATTGGAAAGTTGATTAACATTAAAAGTCCTATCTGAATATTGAAAGTTTAATTTATACTAGACTGTCCCTTTAACTATATGGCCCACATGGATTAGCAGTCTCCTGTTGTGAAAATCTAATAAAAAAACATGTGATAAGAGGCTGTTTGGAGTTGCTTAGAAACAGGAAGAAATTTAGAGGTTAAATGTTATAAAGTATATTCATCTAACAATGTTGGTTGTGCAAAGCTGGGGAATGGGTAGTAAAAGCTTAATCTATCTTAAGCACAATTTTGGTATTGACTGTCCCTTTAAGATTCCTTAGGTGTTCAATTAATAATCAATAGCATCAGACAGCTTTGTAAATAAAATGTTGAAATTAAAGGTAGGCAGAACTACTTGGCTTTATTTTGAAGATGCTATGGAAAATAACTTGAATATGTATCTCCCATCTCCTGGGAAATTCTAATACCCGTAGGGTGATTAACTTTCCAGACAGGAAGCTGTTAACATACCCAGCAAGCACCAGCTTGGGGTAACATTTTTTTCGATGTTTCTTCTAAAACTGGGTTGTTTTTAAAGTTGGGGGATAAAGAGTTTGCACCCAAAAACAGTTTAACTTAAAAAAAGGTTTGGAAATAAATCATGTACTATAAATGGAATGGAACTGAATATCTTGCTTCTTTATTCTGGCTTTCTTAAAGGGCTTACGTTTAACTGGGGCGCCTTGCTTGGGTGGTCTGCTGTAAAAGGTTCCTGTGATTGGTCGGTCTGCCTTCCCTTATATTTCTCTGGTGTCATGTGGACTCTGATTTATGACACCATCTATGCACATCAGGTAAGAAAGTGCTGCAGGTATTGAAGTTAAGAAAAGCTAAGAACATGTTTCTTAAGAGTTGCAAAAATAGATACTGTAAAGGTAGCCATGTTAGGTAAATGGTGCAAGACTTGCATGGAACATGGGTTGTCAGATTGTAATACTGTAGATTCCTCTGGCAAAATGGAACAAAGCATCAACAAATACAGTAGGGTACTATTGTATTTATTGTACATATCATCTTTGTTACCTCCCAGTATTCCTTGATCAGTCAATTGCTTATACCAGGCAGGGAGAGCATGATCAGTACATGTTTGCATTGGGAACAGAAGGGGAGGTACATAAACATACACACACACACAATATATATATATATATATATATATATATATATATATATATATATATATATAGTGTGTGTGTGTATATATATATATATATATATATATATGTATGTGTGTGTGTATATATATATATATATATATATAGGGTCGAAACATGTCAGCAGCAGTTTGTTGCAAGCGTGTGTAGTATTTGTCACCCATGGATGTTGTGATTCATATATATATATATATATATATATATATATATATATATATATATATATATATATATATATATATATATATATATATATATATATAAAATGTGTGTGTGTAATCAACCTCAATTACAAAGAAAGGGAAGCCATAAGGTCATTGCAGTCAAACAGTTTGCTGGTCATTAAAAATTCGGATAAAGGTGGCAGCGTCGTTGTTATGGACAGAAGTTCAT